>NC_051162.1:70897922-71082973 GCF_013339745.2 Dermacentor silvarum
GATCCCACTCCACAACACACAAAAATGTGCGCCACGGCAGCTCGCTAGCTCACTGACATGGCATAGAGGCGATGCCATTTATGGTGCACATGAAATGAGTTTCATTCCATGGTATGTGCAGGAGCGTATACAACTAAGCGGTTCCGCAATAAGTTAGCAGTTGCAGACTATTGATAAATGCTACCGGGAAGTCTGCTAGGCTGCACAGGCTCTTATTTATTTATTTAGCATACGCTCAAGCGCCAAGGCATTATAGAGGGGAGTGGGGTACATGCCACCAACGATAACAATGATTACTATAGGTTTATATACGCTTCTCCAAAATGCTTTAGGATTACCTAATAGGAGGGCTGGGAGAGTGTTAGTAGTGTAATAATCTTTGGCGTGACCGAGTGCTGCGCGGTACTCGGCTTCAACATTGTTATATGCTTCCCAGTGATTTCCTGTTCTTCGTAACTTTGCTTAACGAAACAAGCGCTTTTTATTGGACAGACGCTTAGCTCTTTGTTAAACCAAGGCGACACTTTATTGCACTGAATGCGTCTCAGTGGAACGTATGCAGCGATAAGCTGCGCGACTTTATTCCGAAATGGAACCCAGTTTTCTTCGACATTCCGTGTATCAAAATCGATGACGTATGCATCAAATTATGTGCACAGTTCCTGATTAATAATATCAGAATTTGCTTTTTCGTAGTCGCGGATAAATCTCGTTTTTTTGTGTCGGGAAAAAGACATGTTAATATCGAAGTGGAGCAGCGAATGGTCGCTAAACCCAGGCAAGTACGTAAGTGTTGAGATAGATGGGGTGTGTTTTGTGAAAATAACGTCTAATGTACTAGATGTACCTGCGGTAATTCTGGTAGGCTTCTACCATCTGCGTGAAATTAAAGCATGCACACATGTCTAAGAAATCCTGGCAGTGCGACGAGTATTGGTTAAGCAGTGGAAATTCATCTCACCAGGTGATGCTCAGATAAATAATGTCCCCTAAAAGAATGATTGGTGAGGACGGATACCGGCTAACAACAACATTTACGGCATCATGTAGGTCATCAACAAAACTTGATGCGGCATTGGGGGGGAGTGATAGCAGGCTCCTCATACGATTCGAGTATTTTTTATTTTAGCGTACGACACGCCCACACTATTTCCAGATTTGATTTCGTGTCCACACGAAACGACAAAATGCCTTGCGCTACTCTATCAAAACACCGCCGCCCTGCCGATCTTCCCTGTCACAGCGATATATATCATAGGCGTTGTTCGACTGGAAAAGTTCGGTACTGCGCACTCGCGGGTTCAGCCTTGCTTCGGTTAGCACGATTAAATCTGAATCACACGAAGATGTAGTAATGTCAATTCATCACGATGTTTCATGATGCTCCTAGCATTAGTAAATAAAACCGGAACCGATAAACATAAAGAGGACAAGCCACCACTTCTCCTCGTGAATTGTTATTTCGGTGTACGCAAGGGATGGCGTTTATGGTGTGAGCGAGCGCGTGTGTTAGAGGCAGGTCAATTGGTATCACTATTTCCATTATCACTGCTGTCGCTTAAAAAAGGACTGCGACTTCGTTCACGCATGCTACTGCTACTGCGATCATACGTATAGCACGTGTCATTGACAAACACTTTATAATATCGAAGGTGGTAAGGAGGCGACTCAGGTAATGCTTTAGCAAAATTAATCAAACATTTGCGAGCCTGACGAGCAGCAAACGAGAAATCTTTAGTCGCAGATATGTTACACGACCTGAATTTCGAGCGCTGAAAGAGAATGTTCTGTCGAGTTTTAAAGTTGTAAAACCTGACAATGAGCGGTCTGCACTTATTTTCCTGGTAGGGTCCACCTAAGGAGTGTGCTCGTTCAATTGCGTCTGATGTTAAATTGCTATCAATGTGTTGTGTTAGAAGGCCGATAATCTTTTCTTCAGTTTTGCTCCATGATTCATTATTATCGGCTAGACCAAAGAAAACAAGATTGTTGCGGCGAGATCTGTCATCAAGCTGAATTAGGCGAAAGATGATGTCGTTATTCTGTGACGTTATATCGAAAATAGATTTCTGCACGACATGAACAGCATTTTCAATACGGTCAATGGTGCCAGTTCTGACCTAGACTTTTAGCAACCTTTAGCCCATCAAGACAAACTTATCTTCTAGCGATTTCTGTGCCTCCTTGACTTCGTTTACGGCGGTCAAGGACGGAAGAAAACCAGGTGGGGTGAAGTTAGAAAATTCGCAGGCGCAAGTTGGAATACGCTAGCGCAAGACAGGGGTAATTGGAGATCGCAGGGAGAGGCCTTCGTCCTGCAGTGGACATAAATATAGGCTGGGGATGATGATGATGCTGATGATGATGATGTCGCTGCCATAAATCCCTGAACAGAGTGGTGCTAGCCCTGTTTAAAAATGTGAACGAGAAAGTATGAGAAATAGCTGTACGTGAATATTGCTCCGTAGACTTTGCGAGAACTCGATCAGTCTGCGAGAACTCGTTGAGTCTACGAGAACTCGTACAGTCTACGCAGCAATAATCGCGTAGACTTCTCGTACACATGTGTACGAGATTGCGTTCTTGTCACTGAACGAGATTCTCGTACATTATGAACGAGTTTATTTCTACGAGCTGAGTCCAGACAAGATGACGAGTTTGCACGATCTGCGAGAGTATGAACCCTGAAAAAGATAGGCACCTCATATTCATATTTAGTATAGTACATGCACGAACACTTCTGCTGACCTTACTGCAGTGTTGTGTTGCTGTAATGATTTGTTCAGTAATCTACAGTAAAGAGTTATGTTGAGGTAAAATAATGTTCAGTTTATTACAGTCACTGCTGAAACTGCAAACTTGTGGTTTAACAACACCGCTATAAATTGTCAAAAGGTCTCATACAGCCAGCTACATGGTTGTGCAAATATCTCATTCTGACATAGCTGGCGATTATTTAACCTGTAAAATGCACAAAAACATACCGAACACTCAACACAAGAAACACAGGTTGTCTTGGCAATCTATAAGCAGAAAAATTGCATACAAGCTGAAATGTGCTCTTGAGTCAGGCACAGCTATCCACTGCCGCCTCGCGAAGATGTTAGCTGTGAAGACAAAACGGCAACGTACTTCTGGAAATGTATAGACGATTTCTTGCTGAGAAATTACGTACAGAAGAAGTGACATTCGCAGCTTCAATTTTAGATGCGAAGCAGCTTATGGTCGGGGCTATGTCACTCCCTCCCTCCCTCCGCCGTGCGGCGTCCACACCCGTACTGCGCATGCGCCTCCTCCTCCCCCTCCTCTACTCTCCTTGTCTCATCTCCTCTCCTCTCGGCATTCCTCCTCTCCGGATTGCGCAACGAATGGCAACACCTGCGGCTCCGCGCGCGATAATGCGAAGCAGCTTAGGTTAGAGCCGCGACGGTAGGCACCCCAGAGGCACCGGCAACAGCCACCAACGCCGCGCGCGTTCGGTGCGAACGCGGGCAAAACGCCGAAGGCGTCGACAACAGTTCTTCGCGTTGCTGGTGCTGCTGAATGTTCAAGTTTATGCAGCTGATAAAACTACCTTGAGTCGACCCCATGGCTGCTTGGCATACTACTCAGGGTTCCCCTGCGGGAAGATGGTGTAATTATTTATTCCCCATTCAGACTAATCGATCTCGGCGCTGGTATACTTCATAACAGAAAGCAAAGCAACAATTGATGAAGCTCTTGTTTCAGGGTAATTTTCATCAAACTTTTCCCTAAATGTATACTACGGCCTTAACAACGAACATTAGGAAAGTACTTTTATAAATTTTGTCGCTGTACTAATCATCTTGCGCTACGCATAACAAGGCACACTACACGAACCATAAAAATACGCAAAGCACTGGACTTACCTTTTCAGGCGTACTCAGCAAACACTCCTTCGTGTGAGGTCTGGCGGCATCGACTGCACGAACGGTCCTTCCGGCATGAACGCTGTTGAATTGCGGATGAACTACAGCACTTGATAGCAGAACTTGCAACAAATTCTTCTGTGTACTGTGAACCGCTGCGAGATCGGCGAGAGTACCAGAGGCTGCTAATGAGCCGGGAACAAAGGAAGCGCGAATGGACAGAACTACGATGACCAACAACGCCGCAACGCACGAAAGATACATGCTAGCTAGCCGCGTTGCACTGGCCCAGGAGCTTAGTGAACGCTGATGCATACAAAAATTGCATCGTCTCACCCTACGGGCAACCATGGTGGGATGCCAAAGCATCGCGGGGGGTGCGCATCGAGTTTCCGTTTCGTTTCACTTCGCAACACAACTCAATGAAAGTTAGAGGGAGAGATTGTATTGTGAATGTATTGTATTGTTGCTCAACTGGCGTCGAAGCACGCCGACGGCCGCATTACGCTGACGTTCCTTCTCGACACTCCCGACGTTGCTCAGGTTGTTGTCGAACCAAAGCCGATCGCACACTGTTGCAGCTGTGCCCGAAGCTCCGATCGAGGAAGTCGCGCTTGAACCGCGCGTCAGCACCGTCGAAGCCCGGGCGTTGTAATGGCCTCGAACGTGTTGCTGCTCTGGCCGCAGACTCGCGTTGCCTCGTCGATTCGGGATCGGGAGCTGTCGCTCGACGCTGCCGTTGCGCTTCAACTTTCCAAGCCCGGAGTTCGGGGTCGGCGTGATAACGCTGAAGTTCCATTTCGGCGTGCCGAGCCCGTGTTGCAACCGTAGAAGTTTCCTGCCGACGTTGACGTTCGGCTTCCCTGGCCCGAAGTTCGGGGTCCGCTTGCCGACGCTGACGTTTACGTTCGGCTTCCCGATCTGCTCCGCGGCGGTGGCGCTGCCGCTGCAACTAGCGCCGACGTTGACGTTGTTCATGGCGTTTCGCACATCGTTGCACAGAGAGAGAATGACGAAAGCAAACCGAACGCGCAGCTTTATACTGCGCCGCGACACCCACGCCGCCTACCAGCATACCCTTAGAGAGAGAGGGAGAGAGTTATATGCAATGATTTGCTGCGCCGCACCTGTGACGGAGAGGGGGAGAGGGGAGGAGGAGAGAGCACACCTGCGTAGGAGATGAGAATGAGGGAGAGTTGCGCATGCTCAGTATGGGTGCGGACGCCGCAGAACGGACACTGCCCCGAGCATAAGATGCTCTCGCGTCTAAAAGGGCACATTTTCTCTGGGCAAAACATAAATATGCATAAACTACCATATCTACCGTCTGCAATACAGCCCCAGGGCTCACAACTGACAGTCCAACGTTTCTAGACGGTAACATTTTGACAACCGAACACGGCAAAATGACGTCATTTCGTCATGATAGAGCCACCGGAAGCATTGCAAGAGCCGGATAAACGTCATGGCGGCCATGTTGTTTACATCGTGGTCTACTATGTCGTCTTCTGTGGCAACGTTAATCTCAGGCTTCCCGGCATGGTGCTCCAGGGTAATCGTCATCGCATAGATGGTGGCGGCTGGTATTCACATGTTATGCGAGTGATGCGGCGTGTTTCAACAACGTTTCTTTCAACATCGAAGATAGCAACCTGCGGGGCAACTGTATTAACCGGTCAGGGCCGTTAAATCTCAGTGTATCGTCGTTTGGTTTTTGAATGTTTGTGAATGCCACAAGGTGTTCGTGTTTTTGTTACATCGTAAGGTCCCACCCAGCACGCGCTCCGATCCCCGAATGAGACGAGTCCTATGCAAGCATAAGAAGCGTTTATTGATCGTAGAATCGGGCTTTTATAGCCAGGAGGGGAGAGGGGGAAGTCAGCACTGCTTGTGCCCACATGTGACTAGCTTTGTCGTGATAAGCGGCGATGGCAGCCAGATAGGTTTCGTTGCTACAGTTTTATAGCGGCATTATCGACGACGCATTTGTTGTCGAGTGGCATCATCTACACACTTTGTCCTGGCTTGTGTGCCTTTCTGCGCAGGCGTATAATTAATGAGGACTGCCGTCTCTGCATCGGACGCTGCTGCAGTGCCCGCTCAATTTGTGTTCTAGCGAACGCGCGAGAACGTCCGCACTGTCTCTCGCAAGTGCTTTTGGACACAGCTTGTGTTCAGTGTGTGTGTGTGTGTGTGTGTGTGTGTATCTGTGTGTGCATGTGTGTGCATGCGTGCGCGCCCGCGTGTCTGATATGCGTCGTTGTTGTGTCATCGATTTGCAAAAGTGTTTCTCCATTTCCTGACGGCGTGCGAGAACGCCAGGATATGCTGCATGTTCGTCATTTAACGACCCTGCTTGAACTTAGGGACATTGACATTTTGGTCTTTTCGAGGTCAGCTTTTAACACATCGCAAATCGTTGCCTTGCTCTGAACGATCACGGCACGAACTACTTCGTTTTTTCTCCGTGAATTTCAAATTCAGTTTTGTGTAGTATATACACAGATAATGGTTACCAAGTTGCCACGCTAATCTAGTTTTTGCCGCTGTTGAGCATATGGGTTGTTTTTTTTACTACGTCAAGCTCTCAGCATAGAGTGCACAAGTTGTGATAGACTTAGTGCAAATAATTTTTCAAGCATCAATTATGCTGATCGTGTGACAGTTTTAGTGATTGTTGGTTATGTAGTTTCTTCATTCCTATTTTTTTCTGTCAAAGTGCGATAGATATTGACTGCTATTTTGGCTATTTATTCACCAATTTATTTACAGTGTTTTTGTGGTTCTTTTTACTTTTTACATGTAGGCATGCACGGCCAGTTCATGGCTGCCTGCTACAGTTTGGCGTTAAGAGGCACTAACACCCTCTTAAAATATGAGTAATGAAAAGTGACTAGCAAATTTGGTAGCCTTTTGGGGCCTGCGACATAATTACTTACGCGAAGAAGACTAACGAAAAAGAGGTGGGATAGGACAGAGTGCTCTGTCCTGTCCCAAATTTCTTCCCGTTGTTCGCGTTGGTAAGTATGTCACAGCAACTGCATCAACACCAGCCATCCCAACTTTCATCGTTAATTACTCGTCTTGTGGGGGGCACACTTAGCCGTTTGGAAAATGTGCAGCTTGAAATTTGTACGTTACTACCTCTGACTGACATCTCTGACGCAAGCAATATGATTAGGATTTGACAAAGCACATGCATCTTCTGTTACTGATAAAACTACATGCAATACAATCATTTGCCAACTCGTCCTTGTTGGATGTGTTTTTAATGAGCTATAATCATGTTGCCAGCTTCTTGTATTGTGCACAAAAGCAAACCTATAGCATTTTTTCTGAAACTGTGAAGGTACCTAACCCTATATTGCATTGAAACCTTCGGGTGATATACTCTGAACAAGGGACGCATTCTCGGACAACAGCTTTCGGCAATATCACTGTCATTGCGAGCTTATTGGCTGGTTGAGCAATGCGTCACACGAAGGCAATAGTATTGCCGTAAGTGATCATCCGAGACTATGTCCCCAAGTGAAAATCATTGCATCATTAGGACTGACATGAGCTTTGATGGGGATGTGTGTGTCCGTTGTAGGAAATTGCATATATTAAACACTGGAGCTCTATTCTTTCAGCATTTTATGCTGGTATATGTGTCACAGTGGTTCCATGTCGTCATACAGCACATTGATTATGTCCTTGCATGTGCTACAAAGGACTCATCACATAATCTTGCTGTCATTCACGAGATTTTGTGTGCACTGCGACTTAGGTGCATGTACTTTGTATGCAGTTCGCAGTCATCGTCAAAGATCTTGTTGCTCATATGACTGCAGTGCATACACATCACACGCTATCTCTCACACCTCGTATATGATCTTGCAGCACATCGCACACATCTCGCACATGCGTACATATCGCACATGCATTCGCATAGCACCTCGCATAGATATCGTACACTTCGTGAAGTCTGCGTAGCTCATGCGTACAGATCTCGCACATTTTCTATGACATCTCGTTAAATATGCGTAGCACATCGCTCACTTCTCGTCAACACTGTGCAGTATGCATACATCTGACACATTTCCCGCACAATACGCATAAAAATTTTTCAATAGGGAGCACACACTGCACACGTCGGGCGTGTTTGTGATTGCGAAATTTATGCCGCCGCGAAAGCGCATCCGTTCTAAGTATATATATATATATATATATATATGTTAGGGGAGGTTAAGCAAAGATAAAGCAAAAAAACGCACACTGCTAGCATTCCCTTGGCTCCCCGTTACATCTTGATATGCGCGTGCACCTGAAAATGTTGCTTTTACAAATAGATATCAAGAAAACACTAATAGAGACCTTGCCATCCTGAGAGTGTATTCAAGTAAATTCACAAACATGCATGATAACAAAAACGTTTATATACATCGCCTTCTATTCCGAGTAGAAGGGAGATAATTTCTCCGAAAGTGAAGTGATTCAGATTCATACCCAATAAACTGCTGAGTAAAGGAGCCTTGTTTTTCTGCTCGCCTAGGAATGACTTAGCAAGTATTTGCTCTGGTAAGGATTTCACATCCTCAGTTGGTGTTATGCTTCAATCTCGCCTTTGTAAGCTTGTCCAGCTTTACACGAAGGCAAACCTGGCTTTAGTGCTTCATGATAAGTTCACACTTTAAATAAAGTGCACGTAGAATCCAGTTTTACGCACCTTTCATTTTAAGAATGCTGATATTACCAAATAGAGGCTCAGTAAACATGTATTCAACGTTTGCAATGAAGCAGAGCATCGTATATTTTTATATTTGGCTCTCTCTGGCATATGACTGGCTTGTAGTTCAGGCTAAACGGGAATAGTTAACGAGCCAATGAAGCAGAGCCTATTAGATAAGTAGCGTCACAGACGTGGTAAGAATGAGTATGGAATGATTCGTCCAGTTACTACACCTTCTTTTTGAACATTATAGTCAACATGCGCATGCCACCGTAATGCGCATGAAAAGTGGGATCGTAAAGTTATTGTAGTGTTTGGTGCTTTAACGTTTATGGAATGAAGGTTTCCTAAATATACGGTACATTCTTCTAGATGGAATAATGTAGAAAACTATTTTTATAGACTATGTTCGGCCTATCGCTTCCTTTTTGTGTCTGTAGGCTTCTTCAGAATTTATTCATGCGACCATATGAAATAAAGCAATGGCTTACTCTTGACACTGCTCCGAAACTTTTGAAATCATGGACATTGTGCTCGCCTACATATGTTTATTATTAACATAGAAGGGTACAGTTTCCCTCTGCGGTAATATATGACAATTGGTGAAAACATTTCATGTGCAATCATCCTTCACCTTTGGCGTCCTCTGAAGCTAGGGGCAAATTATACACCATATGTCAGTCAACAACAAAAAAAAAAACTAATTCATGACAGTTTTGCCCTTGGTTGCCACTCAGACAATTTTTGTGTGTTCGAACCCTGCTTGTTTTTGAAAGACCCTAAGTGACTCGTTAATGTTTTATTTAGTTTTTGAATACATACAGAAAAGCGAGCGTGTAAAATTTACAAACATTCATGAGCGAAACGCAAAACTCGCGTTATTTTCTAGGATTGGTGTGGCTGAACATCAACAAGAAATGTAACCGTTGTTCAAGTAAGCAACAAGGTGGTCAAATGCTTGCCACTTCTCATTGTGTTCATAGTGAAATAAGTGAGTGTCGTGCGCCTTAATATGCGTACCGCTTGCAAAAGTCATTCGAAATTTTGAAAGTTTAATATCACAGAATTGTATATTTCGAACGTCGTTAATAGAGCACAAATAACGCCATCACCAGGGTTACGTTCAATCGTCGACCATCTGAGTTCTGCAACACACAACCATCTGCTCCATTTGTTGTGTCTTCCCGTTGGTACATTACACCATCGCAACATCACTGCGACAACCTTGAGCGCTCTCTCATCGTGCCCAGTATCTACGGTAATTTGGCGTTACGATGAGCCCCCGGCCGGTAATATAAACTCAAGCGCACTTTTGATCGCGCCAGGCGCCAATTCTAGTCTGGGCTCCATCACTCCGTGCCGAGGTGTATCTCTATATAGTTGAACCAAACGGACAGCAATGGTTCCACTCAGTCTCCTTCATACTACTGACATCTGCATGGAACCGTTTTCCCTCATTCGGCTTGAACTTCTTTGCCCTATTTTCATCTGAATATCAACGAGCAAGTGAGTCACTGTGATTTCCAAGTATGTGACGTGCTGGGCAATTAAGCGCGCCGTTCCAAACAGCTGCGCTACGCATGTCACTGACTTTCTTCTTTGCGACGTCATCATAAACCTAGGCGTTCATTGACAGCTTCTTACCAAATAGGGCCGGTACTACTTCTCCCGTGCAATCAAAAACATCTTTATTTCATGCGCCACCCACACCAAGCTGAAAATTGGTTATTACGAACGTACAAATGGACAAACTCGGCGCCTGAATCAAACTTTAGCCGATGTGCTATCCGTGTTAGTTTCTGCCGGCCACCACGACTGGTACTGATATAAGCTTGTTTTGTCAAAGGTGGCATCAAAACTTGTTTTCCGCAGAGCTGCAGGGGATATACTGTGTCTAAGAGTTTCTTCCCGTTCAAATCACCCAAGAACGACAACAGCGACAATTGAACATTTCATCTTTTTTATGAACGCAAACATTTCATGCCCCTCCTTCCCGCTTTTATAAAATCAACTGCTGCGAAAATCCACGATGACAGGATGCGGGCTGACACAGCCCGTAATATCATAGAAGAGTCTGTTGCTGGGAATCTTGGTACTGTAGCGAAGCGTTGGAACCCTGAAGTGGGTCGTCCGCTCCAGCGCCTTGAAGTGGGTCTCCTTCTCCAGTACCTTCTAGTGGGTCGTTTTCTTCGGCTCTCGAGCGCCGCTCGTGCAGAGAGTCTGTGCTGCGCTTTTTGGACTGTCGCCCTTGCGCTGCTTCAAGTGCCGTCCAATAAACATCCTTATAGTGCGTACTTGTAGAAACGATGGAACGCAGCCTTTAAGACACAAGCATCAGGAGAGAAGTAGACGGACACACGCTTGGACTAGGAACAAGTTTAATGAAAACAACCACACAGAATTTTTAGCTCATTCAGAGCGTGCACGAAAGCTCTGAATTTTACGAAAGAACTGGAACAGACAATGCAATTAGGGTTTTAGACTTAAAACTTAGCTTCTCTGACAATGGTCACGTCTGCTGGATGTATGCGCTCGTACCCAGAAACAGCTTCTACCATTTGAGTCGTCGCACTCTAAATTGGTGGAGCGTAGCATAGCCACCTTCTGCGCCAACAATACCCTCAATAGAAGCTGTCATCAATCAATGGAGCAAAGTTTTCATCAGCAGATTAAGCGTCTACAGGTGGCCGGCTTTCCTGACACTGTTCTCAAGGCCGTAGCCGAGACAAAACTGAAAAAGTTGAAAAAAGAAACAGAAGGCACTGCACATAACACTGCCAGTGAGGATCGTAAGCGAGTGGAAGGGCCGTATACCCACAAAGTTTCCCCGAATGTAAAAAAAATTGCAACAAGGCACGGTGCTCGTGTTGTGTTTTCGGCGGCATGCAAGATTTCAAGTCTATGTGCTAGGATTGAAATCGTAAACCTAAGCGTGCCTGCATTACCAGCCTTAATTTCACAACTTGCACCAAAAACGTCGTTTATCGCATACGGTTGAAGTGTGGTCGCGTGTTTATAGGCCAGACGGGGCATTGTATTATTATCCGCTTAAAAGAACACGAAACGTCTGTCACGTCAGGAGGAGGAGCAAACCTGCCGGCTGATTGCCAGTGTGCGGCTGTTTGCCTGTTTTAGAACACACACAAATTATTGGCAGTGGAATCACACGATACGAACAAGAACTGATTGAAGCGTACCATATCCGAAAACATGGTCACAATGAATGTGTTAGTGTGCCCTCGTTGTCGCTGTCAAATGAAGAGATAGCCTATTTAGAAGAATGTGGTTACTAGGTGTAATTTTGTGTTTTCTCTTTGATTGTCACGTGGTATATACGACGCATGCGCGCTCTGGATTGCCTGCGAACTTCTGAGCAGTTGTTTTCATTAAAGTTGTTGCTAGTCGCAGCGTGTGTCCGTATACTTCTCTCCCGGTGTTTTCGTCTTTAAGGCTGGGTTCCATTGTTTCTACCGTAATATCAGTTGTGGGTTTCTGATAATGACCCTGGCTTCCCAACAGGCCCAGTAATATTGCCGTCAGAAGGATGTTTCTTACTCTAAAGTTTTCCTCTTTCTGCTGTATGTCACCGCCGTTGGTCTTAACCATTTGAGAAGCCAATTAGTTGTGTTGATTGAAAACTTACTTTGATAGCATTACCTACATCTTCAGAATCATCAAAAGCTTACAACTCCAGAATAGATTAAGTGTTTTCAGTTCTTTAGAGAGTTTTGTCCAGTTTACAGATAGTGGACTCCATGCGAAAGGTAACTGCAGGAACATCAGATATGCGAACATCAACCAGGCTTGATAAGCACCTATCCCGTCACTCTAAAATCATGACTGGGGCAACATATTGTGAAAAACAATGAAAGAAGTGAACCCGCTACGTACAATGACATACTCACACCAAGCAAAACACCCAACCGTCTACCTTCATACTCGTTCTACCGAAACAATTTGCCTGTATAATTCAAACTTGCAGCATTATTTCAGTCAGAATCGTTTCAAGGTGTACAGGACATATTATAAATACCCTCACTTTAATCAACACTCTTGCTGTTGATACACCATCTTGGTGTTGTACATAGCGTCTGAAACGGTTAAAAGCACTGATCCCTTGCAGTGGTTCCGACAGGATATTACGCAGAGTAGCCGACATCACCGCCGTCGGCGCTCTTATTAACGGAGCACTACCGCAAGGCTGTAAAGACAGCGGTACTGTAGTTTCGAAACGACCAGGGCAGAAAAAGTGGTGAAATGAAGCGTAGGACTTTGCATGCGTCGTGTGTACTTACAGTTTTATCGCGAAAGCAAATATACCGATACTCGAGGAGGGTTCGCGCTGTCGCTGCCGCCACCGTAACTGCCATGCTGCCCCTACATTGACTACGCAAGTGGGGCTCGGGCGTTGAGTGTTCGAAGATCGCCAGAGACGTGCAGTGGATTTACCTGCATGAAAAAATGAAGCTAATGGAGGCACCTTGACGCTTCCTCAATCAGCCCTGCCACGAACCACGGTCCTACTGTGGGCCTCTGTGCATACTACATCATTGTGCACACAGCAAGCATAGTTGTAGGGACAGTAAACATCAAGCTACAATCCTTAACTGGTTTCTTCCTGACATGTCATTCCAATTTAAGGTACGATGCCTGCAACGCCTCTCGCGGCGCTCCTGTATCGGGCCAGCGTTGTGAGACGCCTACTAGTGGACAAGGCGTTGTTTCTGTGGCGCTGCAGAAATGGCCCCGCGCCCTGTGTGGCACCTAATTAAATGTCGGCCTCGCAATATTTCTTTAGCACCGTCTCCGGAGCTTTAGCGCAACGCTACGCCTTGTTAATGGTGTCCTTTCTTCGCCCTTACAGCGAAACTGCCACAATTTCCTTTAATTACCTTCTACATTAGACAAAATATACGCCATTTCTGAGAATATATTGCTAAAGGTTGTTTGGCACTCGAATGTGCTTGCTAGCTTGCTTGCATTTTGTGTCGTCGAGATTATTCTGCCTCGTAGCTGCCGTGTACATGCGTAATTATTTCTTTATTGCGACTGTCTTACTTTTTTTCATGTCAGCGCTAATGATGCTGATATAAATCATTCATTCGCTCCACAAATATGTACAAGTTGTTTTACCTCTCCCAGAATTTATTACGAACAGAATTAAATATGAGTTAGAGGAATATATTATCAATATACCGCAGCATCTCTATCGCCTAACGAGAATGGCTCTTCTGTACAGTGTCTGCTTTAAAAGAACACTGTGCGAGCTTCAGGCAGAAATGTAGACAAGCGATATGTTCGCGAAAGCTTTGACCTGCCGGACTGTGGACAAAACAGGAAACTTCTTCTAAGCACATTGTAAAAAATGTGATTTTTTTAAACACGTCCATAGGACTGCTTCGAAACGTTCTCATAGTATCGAAACAAAATTCTGCAGGAACCGTCGACGACGATTCTCAATGTAATGAAATAGCGCGAACAAACGTGCGAGAGTGCCCAAAAGGAACAGCGAAAGAGTGACCAAACGAGAGGGAAAGGAGAGCAAGTGAATGAACGAGAGAGATGAGATAGAGAGAGAGTAAATGACGGAGACACAGAGCTATAGGGCAAGTGAACGAACCGACGTTTCCCTAGCCGAGCTTAGTCACAGGCCATCCACCGACTATCGACCACCGACCAATCTCGAAAATGTCAGAAATAACCAAAGAAAGGTATTCGCTTTAAAATTTCCGTAGAACGCATCTCACGATAAAAGTCTACGTCGATGCAATTTGCATTGAAGCAAACTAGCTACTCAACGCATTGTCAACACACGGATTTTTCATCGATAAGGCATGCATGCCGACGCGTGCCTATCGCGTTTTACTGTGTACGCGCTGCGCCAACTAGCGCCGTAGCGGCAAAGTGCGTGCGGTGCGCTTCTGGGTATAGGTTTTTTCATGCAACGATGTTTGAATATACTGAGTGTTTTTTTACACTGTATAATTGTCGCCGTCGCCATCACCACGATTTTCCTATACAGCCCAAGGGCGATAACGCCGTCGCCGCGCGCCGTACGCCGTAGACAAGATTTCCGGAAACGTGCCGTCTTCCGTCACGCGAAAGGCCGTGGGGGGATTGGAGGGAGGAATTGGGGGACAGCGTTGTTGTCCTACAGCAACTGCGCATTTCGGAACCGCGCGCTTGGGAAAGAGACGATCACAGCTCAATCTCGAGCGCGCAGGGAGGGAAGCGGGGAAGCAGCGCGGGAGGGAGGGTGGCGGCGTTCTACTCCGGTACCAACTGCATACTTTGCGCAGCCGGACGCGGTCTCGTGCTTCTTATTTTGAAAGCGATCTGCAAGCAGCCCATACCCTTGCGCGTGGAGTGTTCTCGTTGCTCAGTTTGCTTTGAAACGATAGAGAGCATGAAGGTCAATTCGCTCGCTGCTGAGGGCGCGCTTCCCCACGCCAGCATTTTCGCAGCGAGTATCAGGGGGAATCGAGTGCGGTGTTTTCATGTTTGCCTGTGCGCGCTCACACTATGCCTGTCATTTGGTTCATAAGCGAATATTTCCAAGTTCATAGTGCCGATAAGACTACTATCCTGACTTTCTTGAGCTATCGCAATCAATGATTCGTCTTTCGGGAGAAACTGCGGCTTTTATTTTTTTGAGTCATGTGCAGTGGATATAATAATGGTAGCCCTTGAGATGAATCACTTGAAGTAGCGGGCATCACTCACACTAGAAAACGCAGTGCATAATTGACTAATTACAAGAAATTTATTTTTTAGCTGTTCATTATTTAGTTTTCAAATATTACTTCCACGAGACATCAAAACGCGTAATTGAAGAATGAACATAATTACACTAACAACTTTTTAATTAATTGTTTTACGGCACGTCTTTGAATATACGAATTATAGCCGCTGAGTTCGCAAGGCGTATCCACTTGGAACGAATTCTCAGGGCTAAACCACTTTCGAGATATTAATTTCGAGAGTGTCCGACGCAATGCATGGGCGTTCCAGTTAACGTTTTGAGGAAAACGCTGTTTTATGTATTGAAGCACAAAAGTAACTGGCCTTGGCGCTAAAATAATGCAATAGTATCGAGACTGGTAATAGTGCAATCGCAAAAGCGGTAACATGAAAATGGTTATGGGAGCGGTTCTTTGTATAATTTATTTTTCCTTATCCGGAAACAATATTCGTTTTTCGTGTAAAAGAAAAAAATTTTTGCAGCTTGCACTGGCGGCGCAATGCTAAAGAGACAGCGGAGCTGATGGGCACCTAGCTAGTCCTGCCTTTTGGGCTAGGCTAAGCGCTACCAAGTTATCCCCAGCACATCCCGGAATTTATTTATTATTGATTTATTATCGATTAGCTATCAATTGGCTTCTGAGATCAACCTCAGAAGGTTGATCTCAGAAGCAGCAATTGAAGTGGGAAGTAAGGCACCAAGGCAACCAGTAGGTAAGCTCACCCAAGAAACAAAGGACCTAATAAAGAAGCGACAAAACATGAAAATGTCCAACTCAAGAGATCAGATAGAATTCGCCGAGCTGTCAAAACTGATCAACAAGAAGAAAGTAAGGGATATTCGAAATTATAATGTGGGGAAGATTTAGGAAGCTGTAAAATATGGACGCAGCATTAAATCAGTAAGAAGAAAGCTCGGCAGAGGACAAGGCAAGATGTATGCACTGACAGATAAGCATGGTAATATCATCAGCAATTTCGATGGCATAGTAAAAGCAGCGGAAGAATTCTATCCTGACCTGTACAGTGCCCAAAACAGCCAAACTACTTTCATACGAAATAGTGATGAACCGGATACAGAGGCTACTTCTATAACTAGCGATGAAGTTAGAAGGGCCGTGAAAGACATGTCCAAGGAAAAGCTGCTGGAGAAGATGGAATAACATTATATTTATTCAAAGATGGAGAAGCTATCATGCTTCAAAAGCTTGCGGCCCTTTATACGCAATGCCTCACAACTTCAAGTATACCAGATAGCTGGAAGAACGCCAACATTATACTAATCCATAAGAACAGAGACGTTAAAGAATTGAAGAATTATATACCCACGAGCTTGCTTTCAGTATTGTATGAAATATTCACCAAGATAATTTCCAATAGAATCAGGGCAACACTTGACTTCAGACAATCAGGAGAAAAGGCTGGCTTCAGGAAGGGATATTCTAGGATGGATCATATCCATGTCATCAATCTGGTAATCGAGGAATCTGCGGAGTACAATCAGCCTCTCTATATGGCTTTCATAGATTATGAAAAGGCATTTAATTCAGTAGAGATACCAGCAGTCATAGAGACATTGCGTAATCAAGGAGTACAGGAGGCATACGTGAATATCTTAGCAAACATCTACAAGGATTCCACAGCTACCTTGGTTCTCCACAAGAAAGTAGAGAGTTACCTATCAAGAAAGGGGTCAGGCAAGGAGACACAATCTCTCCAATGCTATTCACTGCATGCCTAGAAGAAGTATTCAAGCTCTTAGACTGGGAAAGCTTAGAAGTGAGGATCAACGGTGAATATCCCAGTAACCTCCGATTTGCTGATGACATTGTCCTATTCAGCAACAATGGAGACGAATTACAGCAAATGATTGAGGACCTTAACGGAGAAAGTGTAAGAGTGGGGTTGAAGATTATTATGCAGAAGATAAAGATAATGTTCAATAGCCTTGCAAGGGAACCAGAATTCAGGATCGCCAGTCAGCCTCTAGAGCCTCTAAAGGAGTACGTTTATCTAGGTAAATTACTCACAGCGGACCCTGATCACGAGAAAGAAATTTCCGAAAGAATAAAATTGGGTTGGAGTGCATACGGCAGGCATTGCCAAATCCTGACTGGGAGCTTACCACTGTCGTTGAAAACAAAAGTGTAGAATCATTGCATTCTACCGGTGCTAACATATGGGGCAGAAACTTGGAGGTTAACAAAGAAGCTAGAGAACAAGTTAAGGGCCGCACAAAGAGCGATGGAATGAAAAATCTTAGGACTAACGTTAAGAGACAGGAAGAGAGCGGTGTGGATCAGAGAACAAACGGGGATAGCCGATATTCTAGTTGACATTAAGCGGAAGAAATGGATCTGGGCAGGCCAAGTAATGCGTAGCATGGATAACCGGTGGACCATTAGGGTTACAAAATGGATACCAAGAGAAGGGAAGCGCAGTCGAGGTCAGCTGAAAACCAGATGGGATGATGAAGTTAGGAAATATGCAGGCGCAAGTTGGAATACGCTAGCGCAAGACAGGGGTAATCGGAGATCGCAGGGAGAGGCCTTCGTCCTGCAGTGGACATAAAATAGGCTGATGATGATGATGATGACTGTTTGGCTATCGATTGTCTATCGCAAGACTTTGGCCACGTATTTGGGTTAGGCTATGCACTACCAAGTCATCCCCAGCATTTCCCGGAATTTATTGATTATTGATCGACTATTGACTAGCTATTGATTGGCTATCAATTCCCTATCGATGACTGACTAAGTTTAAGTAGTCCCTACCGTTCTTAGCTAGACTTATCCAGGCTCAGCTTCGCTAGTTCACAGGTGTATGTGCCATTGTCCTTGGATCATTTTTGCACTGTTGTCACATTTTTGGATTCAGCAGACACATTACGCCCGGCTGAAACAGCTCCGCTATTAAAAATGACAACTTCATCTGTTTTACTATTTTCTTTGATAATACATACAGTCAAGAGAGTGGTGTGGATCAGAGAACAAACGGGGATAACCAATATTCTAGTTGACATTAAGCAGAGAAAATGGAGCTGGGCAGGCCGTGTAATGTGTAGGATGGATAACCGATGGACCATTAGAGCTACAGAATGGATACCAAGAGAAGGGAAGCGCAGTCGAGGCCGGCAGAAAACTAGGTGGGTTGATGAAGTTAGGAAATTCGCGGGCGCAAATTGGAATCAGGTAGCGCAAGACAGGGTTAATTGAAGATCGCAAGGAGAGGCCTTCGTCCTGCAGTGGACCTAAATATAGGCTGATGATGATGGTGACAGTCATCTTGCACGTGTTGCTTCAGCTTGGCACAGAATGCATTGAACCATCAATGCATAACGGTCGCCTGTGCTGGAAGCCCTACTTAGGGCCTTTAATGAGCGGGCCCGAGTCTCGCACGGGCCTGTGGTTTCATGCCCAAGTCCGACCCGGGCCCACGGCCTCAAGCCCGAGCCTGGCCCGGGCCCGACCCGAGCCCGCCGACAAACACTTCGGACGGCCCGGCCTTTCTGGTTGGCCCGGGCCCGTGCAGTGCTCTACTGTGATTATTCACTTTTGGTAACTGGTCAAATATGGCATTGCATTTGAATATATCGCCCAAGTAATCTGCACCTCTTTGAGTAATCCAGCTCAATGTTTAAAAGTTTAAAAGCTCAATGTCAGGCGTTTGGTGCGTTGCGACACCACGTACCACGCTCACGCGCTTATCCGTGGTGGCTTAGCCGTGTCCGGGAAAAAGGGGATCCTGGGGGTTGAGCCAATGCTGAGTGCTTGCACCTTGATGGCCCCTTTGCAGAGGCAACACACCTCGTTGACCTCGGCTTCACGTAGACGGCACCCCCGGACTTACCCACCTGGGGGAAATCGGTAGTTGCCTTTTCCTATTCTTCTCTTCAATCTTCGTCTTTCTCTCTCACTTTTTATCTGTCCTGTTTTCGCTTTGTTTTACTTCGAATTTCCCAGGCAGCAAGGGTTAACCTTGTGTGGGTAGGCAACCTTGGGTATACCATATTTGGTTATAGTAGCTACGTACAGCTGGCGTATGAATTTCCTTTGGGTCTCGTAGCGTCCCTATGTTGGGCTCGGTGGTGGGCGGCTGGCCTAGCTGCCGAAATCAAATAAGTCCTCTACGGCTAAAATGTCATTCCCCCCCTTCCATGGTCGTCCTCTTTCCAAAAGAGGGCGCACCGAAGAAACCTTTCAACTGTTCAGCCAGCGCAACGAAACGTCCCCCCGGCTACCATGTGATACATAGTCAAGATCCTGAAAAGACAGTAAGAACTATTTCACCTTTCACTGTGGCCAAATGTCTCACCGATACACTAGGTGCTGGCTACAAAGTAATGAAAATTAGCAGTGAAGACCTTGTTCTGGAGGTTCGCCACACTCAACAGCATGAAACTATCGAATCTTGTAGCATTCTGTAATGTGCCAATCACTTCTAGCTAGCATCGATCACTGAACACAACTAAAGGAGCTATCTCTGATGAAGATCTCTTAAACCTAAGCGAGGAAGAGCTCCTGGAGGGCTGTAAAGAACACAACGTGATTGAAGTGCAAAGGATAATGATCACGCGGGACAACCAGGATATTCCAACTAAACATTTGATCCTCACATTTGCGTAAAGTGAGCTACCGCAAACCCTAGAAACAGAACACAAAAGAATTCGAGTCAGACATTACATCCCAAATCGAAGATGTTTCAAATGTCAGCGATATGGCCATGGTTCGCAAAGCTGCCGAGGCCGACTAACTTGTGCGAAATGTGGGGAACACGAACACCCATCCGACAACTACAGTGGCACGCTGCAGTGTCCCAACTGTGACGGTGGACACGCAGCATACTCTCGAACTTGTCCTACATGGAAAAGAAAAGACATATACATAATCACACTGAAAATCAAGCAGAACTTCTAGCTTCAGAAATCGCAGAAACGTGTTTCTTTTTTCCATTCCTTAGGGTATGCTGATGCGGCGTAAGGGGGCAACGTCGCAGCAGACTCCGGCATCGGCCAGACCCACAAAGAGTGTGACTGCGGCCGGTGCCACCCGCCCCCAGGCGACAACAGGCAGCGCTCCTGCGCTGTCTCTGAAAGAGGGCCCATCGACCTCTGGGTTGGTGGCCTCCAAGGCACTGCTTTTCGAAGAGAGGCTTACGCCGAAACTACCCCGCTCAAGTGAGCGAAAGTCCAGTGGCTCCCAGGAGTTGATGGAGACAACTCCAAGACAGACGGCGCAGCTAGCGCCTCGGGAGCGGCGCAATTCTCGCGAACGCTCCAAGACAAACAAACCACGGATTACGGGGCCTGGAAAGGCCTCGTAAGCCAAGTTGAATCGTCTTAACACACAGCACGTTAACACAGACAATATAGATACACAAATATTACATTGGAACGTCAGAGGTCTTTCCGACAACGTCGATGAGGTCAACGAAGTATTACATCAATTTAAACCAAAGCTGCTGTGTGAACAAGAGACACATCTGAAACCCACAAACACAGACTTCCTTCGCCAATACACCATCTTTCGAAAAGACCTTGATGAGGCAATCGTCTCGTCCGGTGGTGTAGCAATAGTAGCAGATAAGTCTGTAGCTCCTTTAGGCACTGTCAGGCTCGCAATTCTTTTCAGCAACTGTATGTTCCATTTACATACCCCCAAATCATCATCTCGTGAAAACAGACTTCTACAACCTTATTAATCAGCTTCCCGAGCTCTACATACTCTTGGAAGATTTTAACGCCCAAAAATGATGTGGGGAGACTCACGATGCGACGCGAGAGGCCGATTCATAGAAAACGTTTTAGTAAACTCGTGTGCATGCCTCTTCAATAAGAAGGAGCCAACGTATTTAATTCTTCCCCACAATTTTATTCATTGATAGACCTGTCGATTGGTCTCCTTCCCTATTTTCCTACTTAGAATAGAATGTGATCAAAAACCCATTCGGAAGTGACCACTTTCCATTACGTCTAAGCTTAATGAAACAAGATCACTCCCCTCCTCATGTCCCTAGATGGAAAGTAGCCTCTGCTGATTGGAAAATTTGTAAGGAATCGACTTTTCTATCACGAGATTTTATCAGCGAATTTATTATAGATGACGCGTATTTTACCGCTTTTATAATTGACGCTCCAGAGAAATGCATTCCACAAACTAGTTATTGCTCGTACAAACGACGAATTCCTTGGTGAAATGAAAACTGCAAGGCGGCGCACAACAAAACAAAATAAAGCATGGGGCATACTGCGTAGGTCGCCAACTGCTGAATATCCCCCTGATCGAGTTCAAACACATAAAATCTCGGGGAAGGCGGACGCGACGGCAAGCTAGGAGAACGAGCTGGGAGAGCTTTCTTTCAAGGTTAAATTCCTACACACAGGAGGCGAAAGCTTGGAATCGGATTAGGAGGCTTAATGGGCAGCAAACCCATCCATTACCCCTGGTCGACGATCGAGGGAACACCTTGCAAGATCAGGCAGACACCCTTGGTGAGCACTTTGAGAGCGTATCCAGCTCCAATAATTATTCTAAGTCGTTCGTTAAGTATAAAGAAATAGCGGAATTTTGAGTTTGGATGCGCTGACATATAACCGCTAATTAAGCTACCGCACCGGCTTTTTTTATGCATGCGCTGAAAAATTTTGACACGGCTTACGGGATGTATATTAGTATCTCGAATGACTAAATGATGTTTTCGGAGCCCAAGGTATGACCTCATTAAAAGGCCCCTTACCAATTGTACCGCATTCTCTTAGGCAAGGAAGATGTGAACATGAACGGAATGTTGCGGTACGTTTCTTTTGTGGTAGAACACTCCATCTAGAACTGATAATATGAAGCCGGATCCACAGACATTGTTCTAAAAATTATAACACAATGAACACTCATTGTGAGTGAAATAGGGGTAATATTTATTGTGGTGCTTCGTATAAAACAAGGATCCGATTGTGTAGGCGGAATTTCGATACACTAGTAAGCAAGGCAGCACTAAAAATTACTGCTATAAGTTTTTTTTTGTAGTACTTATTAGCGTACAACTACACAAAACGCGCACCACACGGGTGTTAGCGCTCCACAAAACCGCAAGCATCCAAAAATTTAATGCTAGATGAAAGGTTAGTCAATGAACTGCTCTTCTGATTTTCTTCCTTGTGATCTTTTTTCTTCTGATTTGTATCCGTTGGTTGCAGTACCTCTTTCACACAAGCCCCGTTCCGGCATTTCTGGAAAGGACAAAAAGCTGATTTGTGTCAGCTATTATTTTACTTGAACATATTGGCCGGCTACCTCATTAATGAGCCGAGTCATTTGTCATTTAATTTATTCATACCATGGCATGAATTTTTTTCTGATTGCTGTGGTGCTATTATTCGAGTATGCCAATAACTAAGAGCATCATTTTTCAAGCCAGCAGGATTGTTCTTTTCGGAATCAAATTGTGAGCATTATTAAAAGATGGCAGCTCACATGACTATGTCAAGTAGCGCTGCTCGAGGCCGAATGTTAGGTAAATTATTACCAAAGTGAACCTTGTGCACATGCGTGAGGCTTGCGGTTTTTCGAGCAGGTAATAAAAATAATAAGAATCGAAAGTGCAGTTAAATTTTCCTAAATTCTCGTGGCTTTGTTGTTTTCTTACTTCTTAGCGCCGAAAACATTTTTTTTCAGCAAACGCCTGAACTTCACTTGTTTAACTTACCCATTTCTATGTGGGTATGGTTGATGTAGCTTCAACTAAGGATTCCGCTAGGCGCGAAATATATACGTTTTTGTGCAAGGAGGATTGCAATTTATATGTTCACAGGAACTCATCACTGCTTTTTTTTTTCTAATGTGTGCGTCGCGTAGGTACACGTGGCTTACAGCACTGCACTGGCTGGGCTAGTTAAGAACATATTGCTGCTATTACGGGACACTGGCTCGGGCTTTCATTGGGCTCGTAATCAGCCTGGCTTTGACATTTGTAAGAAGAGTCTGTTCACAAACATTTGCCACCCTTGCAGAACTTTGGAGCTGTGCTAGACAACAGCCACCGACGTGTGGCGCCGTGGCGGATCACACCGTTTTCGATGCACGCGGCATGCCGCACCTTTTTTTTATCCAGCGGCCGTGGCATGACAAACGTAGCAATAACAAAATTTCACTTGCTTTGTGCTTGGGCTAAAAAATTTTGCGAGAGAGATGGGACGTCAGGTGAAAGAAATTATTACCTTTGTGGGAACTCGGTCGTTGCAGGGTGTGCCGTCCTTTTCCTTAAGGACAACTGAAGACGAGAGGTCAGTTTAGCAAAAAAAGCAGTATCCGTAGGTTTGTTGCGTAAAATGTGGAAGGAACAAATCAAAAGCCACCAGCATTTAAAATTAGCAGCATTTAGCTCCAGATACTCTATAACATTCCTTTAGAATAAACGTAAAACAACTACAAACACTATTGTAAAGGTGTAGCACAGAAGATTAGTCACCGCCTTCGGCATAGCTTTCTTTGTTTTTATTTTCGTTTTTTACGGAATAATTCATAAAAAGTGCATCGTGTTGGGGGAAAATCGAACAGTTACAGATAAGCAGCTTGGCGAATTGTTCTTTCGTTAAGAAAAAAGCGTCATTTCGCGCACAATATACTACGGAGAAAACTCGATATGACAGAGCGCGCCATACAACTATCCGATTTAGTTGATCGCGCTGAAATATATAATCGCATACTAAATGCAGAAAAAGTCATTTTTGCAAATATGTTGTTCGCACAACAACGACAAAGGCAAATGGCAATGTTAGCCTGACACTCGCTTTCAATTACAAGGAATCAGTCTCACCATCTTATAGTGAAATGGATGGGGAAATAACCAACGAAGTATCCGTCGCCCGCATTTCGAAAGCCTTTCTAATTTTTTCGGAGTGCTGACTTGTATCTTCGTTGCATGTTCGCATGCTTGCCGCTGACCAAACCAATCAAGTTTAACAGGTCATTCGGTTATGGCTCTTGGTGGCAGTAGTGTCCTTCATGAAGTGTAGCAGGTCCTGAAGCATGGTCCCAAGTTTTTCACGTATTCAAGACTTGATATTACGGCTTATTGAGACAGCAGCTGCCGAGAAAAACTCATAGATATGATTTGTTACACTTAACGCGGAGTTGAAAGCCCACCCAAGAAAGTCAGGCTGTGCAAGACGATACATCTGCGGCCAGTTGTGACTGAGCTCAGAGGCGCGAACCTTAAGCAACCTCAATCGGACCAGAAGGGTGTGTTTTTGTTCTACCCAAGTAGCTGTACAAAAAGAGGCCACTCCAGTGACAGAAGGACATTTGAAACAGCTGAAGGAATCGCACCCTCGAGGGCGAAGAACGAAGCATCAAAATACGGCATGCAGCTGGAATAACCTATTCGAATGGTCTGCTGGGTGTGTTCCCCCGCAGAGGCAGCAGTTTTCAGATTGCGCAGAGCATTCACTTGAGGGATGACCATCTCCACAGGTGTGGCAGCGTAAGCTCGACTTTGCACCTCCTGCGCTGTGCCCGAATCTCCAACAATTCTGACATTGGATTGGACGTGACGCGAGTGCTTCTACACGGAACACAAGAGGCCACACTTTGATTTCGGACGGACATGACGTGCCCACAAACGTGGCAATTACTGACTCAGTCGGAATCCTCTCATTATTTACAAGGCGATTGCGACGATAAATAGCAATGACACCTGCTGCGGAGTGCTTGTCCAGGGTTTCAGTTGAAATTAAGTGGGAGTCTACGCCCCGTACGAGACCTTTGGTGCACGCAAGGTGAGGCGGGATAAAAGTTCTCACCGGGATGGAAGCGAAGAAAGTGCACTTCAGTAGATCTTCAACACAGGTCTGGTCCGGTCACCGACACAATATACCTCCGCGTCCGAACGCTCACACGTCAGTGATGGTCTGGAAGTGGTTGTACATGTTCCTTATGGACAGCTTCTGGGTTCGTTATCCTGATGAAACCTCCATTGGTAGGCACGAGCGCAGCAGGAATGGTGCTTACGCCACTGAGAAAAACATTAATTCTAAGGTAATTGATTAGATGGCAGGGATTCTGGCCAGGCGGGTCACGCCTGGCCAGAAGAATTGGTCGACATCAGCCCAAGATGGCTGATGTAAGGAATGTAAATAAATTAGGGATTAAATCAAGGTAGTTAGAAACCTGAAACCACCCGATACACAGCCAAAATACCACTGCAGGACAACGAAGCTTGGAGAGGCACCGGAACGCTGCAGGAACGCAGGTACAGCCGGCTGTTCTATTTCTTTCTCGGGAGAAGATACCAGAGAGGCGCCAACAGCAAGAATGTCTTCTTCTTCTCTTGATGGCTTCTGGAATCTCGAGCAGCCCGGTCGTCATCTTTGTCGGCGCCAAGGCGCACTTGTGCACGAATACTGACACGGCATTACCCTCCCTCCAGAGCGAGCATCATCCCGATGCTGATCAAATCGTGGTGGATAGACTCGTAGTGGATAGCTTGTCGGTGTCCACTTCTCTCGGAATGACATGGCTTCATGCGCACTACGTGCACTGCCTCAGGCACCTGTTGACGGCGTTTCGAGCAGCATGAACCGTCACCAACAACCTCGTAGGTCCCGTCGCTAATACGGCGCAGAAGCTCGTATGGTCCGAAGTACCGGCGTAGACGTTTCTCCGAGAGCCCTCGGCGTCGGACGGGAGATCAAATCCAGACTCGTTTCCCGGGTGTATAAGCGGCAAATTGGCGGCGGGGATTGTAGCTTCGTGCGTCGCGTTCTTGCTGACTAGTTATCCTGACGCGGGCGAGCTGTCGTACTTCCTCGGCGCGTTCAGTGAAATCTGCGGCATCTGCATCTAAACCATTGCAGTCATGAGGCCGCATAGCGTCAAGCATTGTAGTGACTTCTCGACCATGGACCAGAGTGAATGGCGTCATTTTCGTTGTTTCTTGGCGTGCCGTATTTGATGGGAATGTGACGCATGGTAAGATTGTGTCCCAGTTCTTGTGCTCCACATCGACATACATGCAAAGCATGTCTGCGGTAGCAATGTTGAGGCGCTCGGTAAGTCCATTTGTTTGTGGATGATAGGCCATCGTCTTCCATGTGTTGTGCCACTCAGCGTGAGCACAATGCGCAGAAGCTCAGCTGTGAATGCGGTTCCTTTGCCGGTTATGATGATCGCTGGAGCACCGTGTCTGAGGACAATGTTCTCGATAAAGAATTGTCCTGCTTCAGCAGCCGTGCCGCTCGGAATTGCCTTGGTTTCCGCATATCGGGTGAGATAGTCCGTCGCGACTACGACCCATCTGTTGCCACTGTCAGATATTGGAAAGGGGCCCAGGAGGTCTATTCCAATTTGAGCAAACGGTGTTTCCGGTACCGGAACGGGGTGTAATACCCCAGGGGGTTTAGTCGGTGGTGCTTTGCGTCGCTGACACTCCAGGCATGTCCTCACGTAGTGCGTCACCTCTTTCTTTCTCAGCACGTTCTCTGTAAGTGCTGAGGGCCTTGCACCATGTCAAAGCCAAATGTCTGCTCATCTGCAGTGGTGCATATCATTTCTTCATATCATTTGTTCCCAGTACAAAATTTTCATGGGTGCACTATTGCGTCTCCCAGTTACAATTTCAGATAATATTCAACAGTATGCATTGCAATGTTTCAACATGCATTCATGAGTATATTACAAAGTGTGCCGTGCATAGCTACTCTGTACAAGTATTTATACGAGTACACATAATCTGATTCCTTCATCGCCTGTAGTTTGTAAGTCATGAAGCAAAAAAAATTTTTCAGCCTGCATTGAAAGATTATGATTCCACACAATCTTGCTAGTTTGGTCATTCTTTTTTATTTGCCACCAAATTGTTGTGTATGTGGGATGTTTATATACAGTTGTCCGGACTATAGTACAGAACATTACATGATCAACATTGTGCTCACTATAAAATAAGCTTCTCTGGTGCACCACTGCTAAAATGATAGATGTACTGAGCGAACGTTTGTGTGGTTTCCTGAGTTATACATTTGACAAGCCATTGTGAGCATAGTGCTTGTGTTTGGTAAATATAGGCCCATTACATTATCAACATTGTGCTCACTTAAAACAAGCTTCTCTGGTGCACCAGTGTTAAAATGATAAATTTACTAAGCGAACGTGTGTGTGCTTTCCTGAGTTATACATTTGACAAGCTATTGTAAGCACAGTGCTTGTGTTTGGTATATACAGGCCCTTGTTCCCTTCACTTTGCGGAATTATCTGGTTCTCAGATAATGTTTAGTATTAGAGAACATAAGTAAACGCTAGCATTATGAAGCACAAATTTTAGGTACGAGTACCGTTTTTCAGCGCCGAACTCTAAATTGATTTTGGGAAATTTAGAAGCAGAAACTTTTATTCATCTTAACTCATTTGTTTCGTGCCTTTATGAAGTCTACGTATGGTAAGCATTCATTAGTCATTTCCCAAATATATCTTTAAACTTCGTGTTTTCCAAAGCCTCATTAACAAACTGCATGAAAGCGGGATGCTAGGATAAAACAAGCATCATGCCGTCATTATTTACTATTTCCCATGACACATCTGCCTGTGCCAAGGAAAACATTTACCATCGAAGTTTCAGCTTTTGTCATAAAATTTGAAGTGTTGGAGATTTAAGCAATAAATCTAATTATAAATTCACACACCCTGGAAATATATACATATATAGAGCGTATCATTTTATGGCATTTTAAAGCACATCACCTTAAGCAGGATTATTATAAGAGACGGACATTACTCGCATGAGGAATCCAAACACTAATTGAACTGATCAACAAAAATTACTAATTACCTTCTTAGTTAATAATTGTATAGCACATATTGCAATTTACAAATTTTAGCCGGTGAGCTTCCAAGACTTGCGGCGAGCTTGGAATCGATTTGCAGGATTTTCAGGAAGTGAACTTCCCGTTCCTCTTCATAGCTATACAGTATGTTAGAATAAATGAAATAAATAAATTTCAAACTCATGGCAGTGGAAATTTAAAAGCCGCCAATTTAGTACTAAAACATTCTAATCGTACACAAAGCCAAGAGTACCGCTATAAACCGAGGCATTATTCTGGTATGCAAAAGATTATTTACACAACACACTGCCATGCATGCCAGACAGCACCACACCACAGGGATGTGTACAGGTAACATTACACTCATGTGGCGTGCACACCAGACACCTCTGGCGTGAAAATTATCTTGGTGTGCACACCAGATGGCACCAGACCATTCTTGTGTACTCACCAGAACAAACCAGGCCACTCTGGTGTGAACATCATAACACACCAGACGGCGCTGGTGCTTACACAAAAAACACCACAATACACCAAACTGGTCAGGTAAATTTTTGAACTGGGCAGCGACGGCAGCTGGCCAGAAATGTCATCAAGCTCTGACCCACCGCAATGTCCGCACCTTAAAGCATCTAAACAGGCGCAAAAAATATGAACATAGCCAAAGCATCATAGCACGTGAAATTCGGGCTACTTGCAGGCGCACAATGCGCGCACCAACGAGACGCGAGCCACGCTGTCCGAATTTGAGAGCAGCTGTCTCAAAAAGCAAAACGAACAACAATGTGACGTGATATTTGATAAAGGAAAATGTTTCTCCTTTCATGCCGTCTCTCAGCTCACGCATGGGCAGAGACGACGGAGCCCTCGGGGACGAAGCTCAGCTGACCTGTCCTTGGACCCAGGCAGCATGACAGCACTGGGCCAAGCATGGTCCAATGCTCGCAGAAATTGGTACGAATTTTCGCCCAATCCTGGCATCACGGCAAAGTGCAACCCAATCCAAGGTCCACCCACTGTTCGAGCCAAGATTGGCCGTACAGTTTGCCATTGTAGAATCCAATGTAGTTCAAGCATAGAGCCAGTGCACAGCCATCCCGTATCCAGTCTTTCAAGAACATCCAGTGCTCAGCCATTCTGTACGCAACGTGTTCCAAGAATATCCAGTGCTCAGCCATTCTGTATTCAACGTGTTTCAAGAATACCCAGTGCTCAGCCATTCTGTATCCAACGTGTTTCAAGAATACCCAGTGCTTAGCCATTTTGTATCCAATGAGTTTCAAGAATCTCCAGTGCTCAGCCATTTTGCATCCAGTGTGTTTCAAGCATAGCCTGTACTCAGCCATTCTGTTGCTTGTACGCTAGCTTACTGCCTATACAATTAGTAGCGAAGAAAACGTGATGGAAATAAGTGTGGGAAGGAAACTTCCTGCAGACACACTCAAAGCATAAACAAAAATATAATTTATTTAGTATACTATTTACAATACACTTCTTGAACTGATGCAGGCATCAGTAGGGGTGCTCAGCTCCAGGGGCAGCAGCAGGAGGAGGGGCAGGGGCGGCAGGGGCTGCAGCAGGGGAAGGAGCAGGGGCAGCAGCAGCCGGACAGGAGGGGCCGACGGTGGACTTGCCAGGGACCTGAGGGCAAGGGTAGGGCAGGGAGAGCGCAGCAGTGGGCAGGCAATGATTCGTGCCCCGAAGGGACGGATCATCGGGCTGCTCTGCTGCAAACGTTTCTGCGAAACGCCTCTTTCTGCCACCACCGCTGTCCACAGACCCTGGCAACCACTTAATGAAGTCCTGTGCTTGTGTCAGGTCGCCCCCCCCCCCCTTTCGCACAGATGACATCTGCACACAAACATGCAAAGACCACAATTAGTCCATACACCGTAAAGATCACCCACAATAGAGCAGGCAAACACATTCAACAAAAGAAAACCTTCAAGAGACTTACTCAAATAAGTTGCTTAAGTCTTTAGCACACACTTTATCTGACAGAATTTGCAACCGCAGCCAACCTTATTGAATGGAGGTTCACAGCATGCTCAGCGGCGAAATTCAGGATACGCAAAGTAATGCTGTGGATAATTCAACGCTATCGCCTTCTCCGCCATGAAAATTCTTGATCCATTTACAGGATCAAGAATTTCTTGTTTTTCCACCCTGAGATAGCGTTAACATCATCAGTGATGATCACACCATGTCTTTACTAACCGAGACATATTCAACTGTCTCACCCGCTGATGCTAAACGTGTAAGCTGCCTGGTGTGATGCAATTCATCGGCATGCTCGTCAAGCAATTCACCTAAGCTGCCATTGGTGCTAGTGCAGAGCACACTTTCTCAATTTCTGCAAGGGCAGTGGTGACTGAGTATGTGACTTTCATAGTAAAAAATGAAATCAGCCAACAGGGACGCCCAAATTTCTTCGCTGTAGAAGTTGACAATTTATATGAAAGACACGATTTTGGCAAGGACAACCTCTTGTTATGCAAGCCATTTCGCTGTAGAGGAGTTCAGCTGTATACACAATACTTCAACAATGCAAAAGGATGACTGAGGAAGCTTTACCTGTGACTATCCGGCATAACTTCAAATTGATGAATGCCCTCTTCCCCTTCCTGCTATGAAGGCTGTAAAGCACTTGGACGGGGTGTGCCATTACAGCCTTCATGGCATACGATGCCACCTCGCGCAGTGACTTCCCTCCTATTTGCAGGAGGTGCTTGCGCTGCAAAAGACAAAAATTGCCAGAGATGTGGAAATGAGCATTGTATGCGGCAATGTTTTCAAGTTGAAAAATCTACCCAATACTACCAGAATATAATTTATTGCCAAATGAAGTGAATTTTAGCTGAGTGCAAAGCAAACCATTTTTGCTGGAAGAGGGTTGTGACGCAATGCCCTTTAATTGTAAATGTGCTCTACAACACCTTAGCGTTACTGGAAGAAACACAAACACGAAGTGCATCAGGTCTTGTCTGTGTTGTGCATTTCATGTTTGTGTTCGTGTTTGTGCACAGTAACTATGTTTCATAGTAACTACCTCTCCAAACTTTCACTATCATTTGTAAGCGCACTAACTCTACTCCCATGCAAATTCCCAATGCATAATTAGTGGATCTGACATTAGAGTGCAGGAAAGCCAGATCTACATACGTGTGGCACAAAACAGCTTAAAGGCATACCGACATGATATTTTCGGACTTTCACATTTTGTGTTAAAGCGACCGACAACCAGTTTTTAAAGACGTAGTTTTGTGGTAACCAAAAGTTAACCCACAGCAATGTTTGCACCTCTAGCTTCGGAAATTGTGAAAGCAGCCTATCATTCTGCTTTCACAGGAGTGAGTGCAACTGCAGTTAACTACCTACATTTTGGCCTTTTCAACCACTTTTGAAAATATAATGCTGGTACAATAAGTTTGCATTGTCGTACAGGCCTTCTTACATTTGTACAGCGTTTTCCCCCAAATACACACCTACATCATGGCTGCCTGGCCCCCGTTATCATTATTCTGTCGATAGATTTACCAAGCCAACTCATCAAAAACAAAGGCAGTGCCACTTTCACTACAAACGAAGGCTTAGCATATTGTAAGGTAAAAAAGTAACAGAAAAATGTGGACTGCATTTCAATACTAATAAGAATACCATGAAATCCATACAATAATAGAAAGCAATCTGATAGGCCTCTTATTCATGGTAAATAAGGAACAGTGTCCTGAAAGCGTAGGAAGACGTAGACACACCCCAAGTGCGGACTTTCAACTGGTAAGTTTATTGAATGAACGAGTTCATGAACAGTTGAACTGCACATACACCTGGAAGGCAGTGAACAATTTATGACATGCACTCGTGGTTAGATCAGGTGATAATAAACAATAATGAATTAACAAAAATAAAAACCATCGCGCTGCTCTGCTGTCAACGATTTGCGTGGTCTAAAAAGGAAATTTCTTCTAGGAAGACTATTGCAGGCTGACTAATGCAACCTGGTCCTGCTTTCTGTATTCTATAGGGCTCGCAAATTTCATGCGTCAATTGGTCTGTGAGGCGAAAATGAATCTCGGTCCGAGAGAATTCTGCAGTCAATGTTATGACATATCGGAGACAGTCAAGCACCTGCAAATCTCAATAAACAATGAATCATTTATTATTACAAACCCCTTTCAATGCAAAAATTTAGATTGCATTTGGTATAACTTGGGATGGCAACGTTCAAACTGGCCAAAAGGTGCAAGCCTCTTGGTGCACAGTTTTTAAAGTTAGATGTTTAACAAACTATGCAACCTTCTAAGGCAGGTTTACACCTGCAAGATATCAGCCATAAAATGACAAGAGTGCTGTTAATATTCGAGCCATTGCTAATTTTACAGATGTAAGCATTGCAAGCTAGGCGGGGGAAAATTATGCATAATAATATACAGCGAAGGCTTGATTACTTTCCTGTTTGTGCAACAATGGTGCTTGTCAACAATAATTGCAACATTTTCAACAGCTATACAGAGTGCATCATACATAAACTTTAATTTAAAGAAAAAGGGGGGAGGGGAGGCAAACGAACTGTGTTGGTCCTGACCACCGTGGTCTTAAAGGGACACTAAAGAGACAAGTACTTCTGCATCAGTAAATTACTTTTCAGTCTACAAAAACAAAGCAAAGTGCATGTTCTTTGGAGTTTGGTTGAAAAAGTGCTAATATTCATGATGCACGTCATCCAAGTAGCAAAGTAATGAGCCAACTTTTTATTTGTTCTAATTGTCAAGATGTTAATTTGGGAGATGAGCATCATAAGTGACACCAAAACAAACCGTTTCCAGCGAGGAACACATTGTGTGCTTATTTTTTCCGGCAATGAACCCCCCCCCCCACCGCACGAAATTTGAAAAAGGTCATGTGCATGGAATTGCGGGGCCCTGAAACTGTCTTAGTGGGTAATCAAGCTGGCCCTGTCATTGACAATAACATAAATATTATTTACACAATGCACCAACAGCTCCCCAATAGCTCCTCGGAACTGGTTTTGGCACGTAAAATCCCAGAAAGGACAGTTAACTTTCCCCGCTGAGACTGTTGGATGGCAAAGCAACATTTTGCACACGGGTGCATTGACGCATGGCAGTTTTCATACTTGCAGGCTTCTCTCCACGAGAAAAAAAAACATGATGTGGACCTTGCTAGAAGCATGTCACTCTAATATATCATACAACTTCCTGATCAACACCCTAACAGATAGATGACTAAATTAAAAGAGTTAGCTATAACTAATTAGGTGCCAAGGGCTAATAAATTACTGGCAATTTCTCAACTGGACTCTGAATGACATGCACTTGGTTTTATTTGTGTAAAATTATCTGTGTATTTTTAAAGCTTGTTACATAACAGCTGGGACACTATACCATCAGGGTTTTTTTTTTTTTTTTTGTTACGGAGGGTAGTGGTCACAGGTACAAGGATTAGGTACAACACAATGTCATTCCTACTTATCCAATGTTAGCTGTTGCAATAATACGAGAAAAAAGAACCGTATTAATGCGACACAATATTAGGTCAAAACAAAAGGAAAGCGTGGTACAGTAATTGGTACATTTAGCATATGAGCACTTAATACAGCCATGAGACAGTGAAAGGGCTGCAACAATACATTGCAGTTACGGCCCTCATAAACTCATAATCTTGAACTTAAACTGTTTGAATGAGGTGACAATACTACTCTTTTGATTTGCTTGGTATATACAAGTTCAAGGTACAAGTTCAACAGTCAGTTAAGACAGCCGAGCATAAGGTTAGCCGTGATATGTACGTCAAACTTCTACAGGGTGCTGAATAATTTCGCTGCACCTGTTCGAAAAAAGGTTTTGCACTCATCACTGCACTGTTCTTGCTCAAATTTGGCAGAACAATCACATTTTGGAGTCGCCTTCGTTGAGTATGACACTTACCACAGTTAATTGTCTGGTGTTTTTAGAAAAAAAAAAGTGAGAATCTGCCTTCACTTGTGGGGATGTGACCTGTTGCAACGAGAGCACCAGCTGCTTTCTGTCGCTGCCTCCTGGCAGCTGCAGAAAGCAGCTGGTCAGGGAGGTTTGCCACATGTTCTAGGAGCAGGCAACATGCGGCAAACTTCCCTGACCAGCTGCTTAACGAAACTTAACACCCATGAATTTTGTATATGTAATGAAAGTTCAGTCTCACGAAGAACAAAAATCGTCTGTGTGGAAACGCGACTGTCACGAATACGCAATTGGTGCAAAAGTTAGGTGCAGAACTATTACTACTGACGTAAACCACCTCATGACTTGCCGAGAAGCGTGTTGACTGGTGCACATTATCTCATAATTTCTGCCTAAGGAAGCTGGCATGACATCAGAATCGCCGCGCGTATAAGGAGCCATTCTGCGCCTAGTCTCCGCGTCTAGTACGGGGCACGCTGCAATTGAGAAGTTTTTTTCTATGCACCGAATACGTTTAGAGGTTTTGCTAAAGATCCACGTGTGCCACAAGCGCTCCGTTATTTACATGCGCCGTTTGATTCATGTGGTCGATCCACTGCATAAGGCTGGAGCTTTCTGTGCAAGCATGCGAAATCGGCGGTTTCATTAGAGCATGTATCCTTTTGCACGAGGTACAATTAAGCTCGTCTCCCATGGAGAGCAAAGCTAGCGGAAGGCGGTGAAAGTTTACGCTAAGTTGTGAACAACACGTGGCTGAAGCGAAGTGTTACAAGATCTCATATTGTGGCACTAACACGCACCACTCATACTGGACGAACAGGGAGCCATTAGGCCACGCCGAGCACTAAAGAAGTCTCTTAGATTATTTTTCAGGTACTTTAATGTTCGCATAGAATCCACATGGCTTTGTTTGGCGCCACCGCAGCAGTCACGTCGTAATTTCTCGCGAAAACGGCTAATTTATTTCCTGGCCGGCACGGTTGCGTGTAGACTCCGCTGCCCTAAACGACGCAGGAGATGAAGTGCTTGTGGCCGGGTAACACGCGCATAGATCCCCGACAGACCTCATTCAAGATCTAGAGTGTAGCTATATCGCGCAAGTCGTGCATGAAATCTACGCCCAGCGTCTTTCTGTGCATCAAAAAGTGGTCTAGTCAATGCCATTCCGGAGTATATAACGTACGCGCATGATTGAACTCATCTTAAGCGCACGTAGTACGCGACCAATCGGCCTAGCCACACGTGCGCTCGCTGCATATTTGGCACGCGCCATTAACTACGCAAATAGTCCCACACGACGTTGACCCGTAGATGAGAATGCACATAAGGTACAATCACGGCAAGAAAACTCTCGTATTAAAAAATGCATACTCACGCACACGTTGACTTCAGTCTCCTCGGTTACCACATTGCGCACAAGGCAAGGCTGTCGTCGATGGCGATGGCGATGGCGCAAATTCCGGGACGAAAGGAGAGAGAGGAAATCAAGGAACCGACGCTCTCTTTTTTTGAGTCACCTCTCGAATCGCCAGTGCAAAAGTACATTATTATTTCATTAATTACGGCGGATGATACGCAATAAAAACAAGCCTACCGGGAAGCGCGTTCAAGTCGCGTGGGTTGCACCAGAATCATTGAATGACAAAAACGAAAAAAATGTATATTAATGTTTGTATTAATTCGATCCGCAATCCGGCTTTCCGTGGCTGTAGAGTGTACTTGTGGCTGCTTCGCTACGGTTTGCAGGTGGTGTAGGTAAATCGAACGTAGCTTTGACACGTTCTATTCACCTGTATTAACAGCTCATTCATTTCAGCGGTGCAGCAATGGCGCCTTTGAACACCCTATGAGAAATCCGCCGTTCGTTACAAAATATACAGGAAAGGTGCAGGGCTGGTTCACGATTTTGCTGCGCCCTTTCTACGGTCGGTGCCGACTTTGCGCAGTCGTGCACGTACAGTGTCCTAGAATGTACACATATATTCTAATACACTGTGGTACAGGTGCGAAGCAGCAGCGCAGCAGACGACACAGCACACATGCACAAGCGCCGTTAAAACCCAGCTTACGGCTATCTGCCGTGTCTAGGCAAGCGCGGGTATATTAATGTCTCTGAAGCCAATTACACCAGCAGCTCAAGACCTATTTAACGCAAGCCGTGCACATTGGTCGGACAAAACACACACCTGCACCGGGTCTGCACTTCGGCATTCGTTTCGTGTGCCGCGCTTTTCGTGAATCGGTGCGCGAACTGGTTGACAGTGGTGCAGGCGAATCGAACGGGCCTTTAAAAGATCCGTTCGCTTCATGGAAGAACGAAAAAAAATGACGCAGTTTAGCTACTATCCCTACTCCGAATTAGCAGAGAGCTATTCGGAGTAGGGATAGTAGCTTTATCGGCTGCATAAATTTGGACACATTCACTTACTAACTGAATTAACAAGCGTGGTGTCAGCGCGCACAAGCACACATGAATAGATCACACTCGATGACCGCAGACAAACACTGTCAAAACGCTGGCAGCAAGCGCAGCTGCCGCAGTAAGCGAGCGAAGGTTCGTGCGGTTTATCGCTTCAAGGGAAAACTGAGCGGCCGAATGCACAGCATACAAAGGTCAGAGCCGTTTGGAGGTCGCGTGCAAGATACGGTGCGCGCGACAACACCGGCAGCCCGTACCGGCGCAAACATAATAAAGAACCAAGCGCAAAGCGCAAAGTACATGAACGCATTTGTTGGCAGAGTAGAAGCCGCCTCCCCCCCCCTCATCCTCTCGCTCATCATGCTCATCATCCACTCATCCCTCTCGCTCATCATGCCATCCAAGTGGAGGAAATGTCGAGTCGTAAGAAAGGAATACAACAAGATAATGAATGAGCTAGGACTCGCGCAGCTTGTTGGCCGTCCTTGTCCAACGACGAAGCTGCAAGCTTCACCTCTGCAGACAGTTCTCGTGTAGAGCGACTTTCGCCTCCGAAGCCAGCAGACAACCAGCAGACAATCGTGAAGTTCAATTTCCATGGATGACGGTGGTGAGCCTCCGTTCAAACGGTTGAACGAGCGTTCGAGAAGTGAAGCCTTTGTTGACGACGTCTGCAGACAAGAAGCTCCTTTTGTAGAATGCCAATCAGATAGTGCGGGTATGTCCTCATGTGAGCACAGCGACTGATAGCAGCTCAAGTGACAAAGGAGGTCCCCAAGGTAGCGATTCAAGTGATGACTCTGATGACTTTCTCGCTTCAGACAGCTTCACTGGGCCAGATGAGGGAATAGCCTTTACTTGTAGTCCAACGCTCTCTCATGTACTTTCCGAACAACTGTCTGCAAGTGAAGAGGTTGCTGTAATTGCTTCGAAACCTAATATGACGCATGCATGCATTAACGATGTCCTCGATTTCTGCCGGCGAAGAGGCATCTCTGACCTTCCAAAAGATGCTTGGACAGTTTTGAAAACTGAGCGCAAAGCTCAGGTGGAGCAAAATGGTTCATTTGTGCACTTTGGCTTTGCAGAAGGAATTCGTCAAGTGTTGCAGCCGGGGCAAGTAGTTCCAAGTGAACTGAAGCTACAAGGCAACATTGACGGAGTCCCTCTTTACAAAAGTAGCCAGCTTGCCTTTTGGTTCATTTTGCGCCGCATAAAAATGTGGAGGCATCACCGCCATTTATTGTCAGTGTGTACTGTGGTGCAGGGAAGACGCTATGTCTGCAGCATTACCTAGAGCCATATGTGCAAGAAGTCTCCGACCTAACCTCTGAGGGGTTAAGCATAGGAGATGTTCATGTTCGGGTGAGCATTGGAGCCATGGTTTGCGATGCTCCTGCAAGGAGCTACGTCAAATGTATTGTTGGCCACACTGGCTATTATGCGTGCGAGCGATGCAACCAAAAAGGGCAGCACATTGAAAACAGGGTGACATTTCTCAAAGTTCATGCAGCAGCCCGGACGAATGCATCATTTCGATCTGAAGAGAACAAGCACCACAATTCTGGTGTTTTCCAGTGATAAGTGCCCTGTTTGTGCTAGCTTAATATATTCTCAAAACTGACTCAAATATATTCTCAATTCATTTCTGTAATTGGCATGCTTTAAATAGAGCTTCTTTGTTTTAGAACAGAAACCAGCATAAAATCCAGGAGGACAGAAGCAAAATAAGTGACAGAACAAGAGTTAGACTTGGAGATATTAGTTTATCTTCGCAATGCCCAACACGGCATTTTTGACGCAGAAGAGTTCGGTAGCTCAACATGCTGATGTAAGGGTGGGAAAGTTTGCGCAATTCACGCTAGTGTCTTCGACACACTGAACCATAGCTTAAATTGCAGGTAGCTAAGATAGTCAATTTATAATTAATTACTAAGTTATAAAGACTTTTTTTCAGGTGGGGGAAGGATACAAATGTACTTTCTAGACGACAAAGTTTAAGTTGTCTTTTAATCTTTTTTTATTATTTGTTTGTTTTTTGTTTTGTTTTAGCATAATGGGTTTTAGGCTTTCTGGGGTTATTCAAAGGATATATCGCAACTAAATGTTTTGTATGTGCGTGATCCCTGCAGCCACATCTCACCTTAACAAGGTTCATAGGTTATTTTAAATGTCTGCGTTCTTTATCAGTGAGAAAAACAGATGTCATGCTTGCATGTCAGGAGCTGTGTTTCTTAATTAGTACATTTCCAGAAGCTCACTTTCAAGAGTTTTACATGCCTTTTTTATCTCATGCACATCATAAAACTGGAGGTATAGCTGCATTCACAATGAAAGAATAAATGGCCACCTGTGTACCCATGGGCAGCAAAAGCAACGTTCACGCATTCTATCATTGATGCGCTGATCAATGAATGTAAACCCTGCCACATGTAAAAGGGCTCTGCAAATTATTTCTGTGGCATGTGAACTCTGTGGCATATTTTGTCATGTAGCCACCCTTGAATTGGTTTAAAATATGGCTACAGAAGCCATCAAGCTTGCTGTGTGCTGAAAACCGTCGATTCACATTGGGCCCCTTCTCTACTTTCTTGTGCAAAAATGCACAAATATTAGATTATTTCGTCGTTTATTCTTCTCTGTTGTGATCATCTTGACGTGCATATTGCTGCCCATCTCACTTTTTTTTCACAGTCACTGTGCCACCACATCAGTGGCACTACTGAAATGCCCATCAGCTTCCAGGCAACAAATTCCTTGCTGACAGCTCTATTCATCTGAGTGAATGCAGCACTCTTTCAAGACATTAATAACAACATGCCTAATGCTTGAAAAATGAGTTGCAGTGAGGTACATCAATGTAGTTCTGCCTAGATTGAACATATTTGGGGCTAAGCCTGACAGTGACTACATAATAGAGCAGGTTGGTCATCATTCAGCACCTTGCCTATCTAAGCCTCACATCTTAATGGCAGCAGCTCTGAGTGCTTCCACACATGTGGAAAGCTAGCGTGAACACAGTATATAAATCTGAATCTATGCATGCAGCATGCACATTTTCACTGGAGCAGCCTTTTGGTGTGCATTAGCACAATGGAAGCACCACATTAATCCACGCTCAATTTTAAATTATCTCAAGCTGTGCCATGGAAGATGAGAGATGGCACAATTACAGTATCTGTGATGCGTCATGGCATGTCCTTATAGTTGTCATGCACATGTCATATTCGACATGATGCCCCTTATCAATGAATCAACAGCTTAACCACTGTCTTTCAGTATACGTAGCATAGGGACACTAAAGAGCGTAACTAAGTCATCTTAGACTCACTTAGGTTGACTTTTACTGCAGAATATAAAGGCCAAATGGTTTTTTTTTCCTTTTTAATGTCGCACTGGTGCATCAATGTGGTAGTATGAAAGATTTCAGTGTTCCCTCATATTCAGGATGTGTTAAGACAGGGGAAGTCTTTAGAAGTTCCTAAGGTTATTTTTTCGCTTCTTTAGAATGAAGTCATTCTTGACCAGATAAACAAGTAGACCCGAGTAGGTCTTGTCAAAATTCAAGACATCACAGTGAGCCTGGTGCTATAGAACTTCACCGCAGCACTACCACTCGTCTTCCAATTTTGTTTCTTCTCGGACTTGCCAAGCTGCCTCTTTTGTTAACAGGGGCCGTTTTGCTATTGCAGTGCATAATTTACGAATACAGCCTAACTTGGTAGTCCCCTTTAGCACACCTATAATTAAAAGTGTAAAATTGCTGTTACAGTTGAGCCTTATTTGAGGTGAGTACATGGTTATGAAAACAGACACCAGAACCATGAGAATTTTCCTGTGTCCATTGGCATGGGAGATAATGACGATTTGGTTAGAGTGAATGCAATAGCCACTTGGGCTTGCATTTCTTAGGTCTAGTTACAATCACTACCACAAAGTGTATGTTAATTGCAAACACCTACTGCACTTCCTTCAAGCAACTGGTAGCAGGATTCTCACACATAACTTCTACACTGTAAACAGTTTAGAATGTATACATAAGTAGGAACAGCTGATGGTTTGGTGTGGTAATTAACATGATGAAACAGCACTGAAGACAAACACAAAAGAAGAAACAGATGATGCAGTGACTATAAACTACAGTTTATTTGAAATGTGTGTGCCATTTCATCAGGTTACAACACGAACTTTCCAGTTGTCATTAGTTTTGCAGATTTTAAGCTGTTTGCAGTGCTAAAGATGAACAGCACACAAAGAAACAACAAGCTTTTTAATAAACTGTAGTTCACATAAAAGGGCATTTAGAAGCCTAGTTGGTGCATATGAAACATGATTTAAGAACCCCCCCCCCAAAAAAAAAAAAGCAGACATGGCACGAAAGAAAGAGTAGACAAGGGACAAACGTTTTGAGGGTTCAGAGTTGTAACTACATATGTGTCAGATGGTGCAACATTCAGTAAAAAGGCCTTCTGATATATAATTGCCATGGAAGCGTTACATTGCCTTTCTGTATTGATAACACTGACTATACTACTCGATCCTACCAGCAGTGGCCACAATGCAATGAATGTGGGCAAAATGCAAAATAATGCTTGTGTATAATGCACTTTGGTTGCATGTTAGACTCCCAGGAGGTCAAAATGAATCCATTTTCTTTCACCACACCATTTATCACAGCTACGTACGCGCCTGTTGCTTAGGGACATCAAACCCCATGAATTAAATCTTTTTATGCACAGGATTTGGTCACTTGTATGAGCTGTTATTATTGTGCACAGTGTAATGGATGACTGTGGCATTTTTTAATTATGAATTCAAAAGTTTGTGATGACACGTGAGTATGTGTATGTTTCGTGTTATATGATTTGTTGTCATAGAAGCTTCTAGCATGTTTTAATCCAGGCACATTAGCCTCAACCTCACTTCATCAATGCTGCTATATAGTCGCCTGTTAAGACAGGGGGCGGCCTATACTGCAAGCTCACCCTCCGCTAAGTACAAAATAACTTATTAGTCACGGCTAGGTTGCGTGTGCCGCCACCCGATTTAAAAGGTGCAGCCTTATCCACCCATCCATCCACACTTTTGTGAGCATGTCTCGGAAGTCCCCGATCGCGGGATCGAATCCCGGCCACGGCGGCCCATTTCGATGGGGGCAAAATGCGAAAACACCAGTGCACGTTAAAAAACCCCAGGTTGTCCAAATTTCAGGAGTCCCCCACTACGGCGTGCCTCATAATCAGACCGTGGCTTTGGCACGTAAAACCCCATAACTTCATTGTTTTCTTCGGAAGTCCCCCAGAAATGCTAGCACTTCAGCGGCATTTCTCCCAATAACCACAGAATAATCGGGGTGAAAACGCATGGAATTACGAACGTTAACCGCACATTAATAAGCAACCTAAAAAAAGAAAAGGAAAAAAAGGTAAAGAAGAGGAGGATTCGTACACGCGTCTTGCCGAGAATGGTGATAAGGTGTCCGCACCCCGCGCATACGACCACCTACACGATTTTTGTTCCTTTATTGTACGACCACCTACACGAAGCAGCCAGTGGTGCATTTTACGTAGTGATATATATATATATATATATATATATATATATATATTTCATTTTTCATCAATTTTAGGGTTTACAGAATCAGTCACGCTTAAACGTCTCTTTAAGGTTCGATTTGATAAGAAAGACATTGCTTAGACATGCCGTCGACAGCAATGATCGAGTCGAGTGCCTTTTCTGCCGACGGCGCCAAGAAAAGGACTAAATTTTCTATTCCGTCGGCTGTCGTGCGAAAACTTGGAAGCATAGCATTCTAGCGGACATTGCAAGGTCGCACTGTTTTGTTTGCTTCTGCCCAAAGTGACGCGAAACAAATTTTGAGTGCTTATGTACACGCTTCAAGCACTCGGCAACCGCCCATACATGGAGCCACTTGCGATTACTGTACTACGTAATCCTCTGACCGTAATGCAAGTATACGTTCCTCGTAATAACTTTTTATCATAAGGTCATTCAAAAACCATTGCTTAATTATCACGTGTGGAGCACACTTAAGCGGCAGGCGCCAGTATATACCCGTGCCCTGCTATGAACAATCCGCGGTCTGTCAGAGCAAATCGATCAGCCCGTCCCCCGTGACAGATAAGCATATCAGCGAAGCTGTTATTAAATCTCAACGAAAGTAGTATCGTCAAGCGAACTAATTAATTAACCAACGTGGTATCAGCTCTGTTGAAGGGGTCACAGCTTGCAAACGTATTTCTGGTTCCTGCGCAGTGTGCCTGTGATCAGTGCATTAGTCTTTCAAACATGCTATTTAACCTTAGCAAGTCGTACCAGAAAGTATTAAAAATTGATAAGGCGTAAATTGGCTTATTACGGACCAATTTAGCCCAAAGAAAGCCAACTTAGTAACCCATGTTGGCAAGTCCATATGAAAGTTGGTCCAATAATTCCCGCCTTGTTGAATGGACGAGCTAATATTGTTTACTGAATGTGTAATGCGAGCCAGCGTTGGATCTCTATCAGAATGGTACCGCCTATATACGCGCCACGCTGTTAATCTTAGGCCATCATTCGGCCAGGAATTATAATGGCCCAGCCCATATTGGAACCACGCTGTTAACCTTAGGCCATCACTCGGCTAGGAAGTGCCAACACGTATCGAACGTTGGTCCGAGCTGACGTGCCGCCGGGGGAGGAGCAGATGCGACTGTACAAGCGGTTGGCAGGCCTCTCATCGCATGCGCGACGCCAGGCCATCTCCTCCGGTGCCCTTTCTCTGTCTCATCGTGACTCTCCGCATCACTTTGCTCGCCCTCTCCCCCAGCGGTCAACTGCCCACATGCGCAGGCCGCCTTACTCCGTCTGCCTTCTACTGGTGCGGACAAAGAAGCGTGAGCCGTCGCCATCGCTCCTTGATGGCCCCGCTATCCCGTAGCCGAGTAGCTAAGTTCAGCAGACAAGGCAACAGAGAATTGTACGCAAAGAATCGAAACAGAGAATATTATCCAGAATTACAAGAGTAGGAAAAAAGACTACAAGGGAAAATATGTAAGAAAACACGAAAGGCAGTGCCTTGCTATTCGAGGCTCGAGCTGGTTGCCTAAGGGAAAAAAAACCATACTGAAGCAAATAATCACAACAACATGAGGCATGTGCATGCTGCAGCAAAATCCAGAGACCACTCAGTACATCCTAATGGAATGCGAAAGGATTCACCCAGTGAGACCGATAGGTAAACTACACCTTCCATAACTGCTTGGATTTAAAATGGACGGAAGATCGACCGGTCAGCAGCCAAGATAAGCAAGAGAGTTTTAGAGTATCGTTTGAAAAAAAGGCAGAGAATACACTGATACCACTGGATCTGCTGCGGGCATAAGTAGCGGTACAAAGTAGATTTAGAAGTTCTGACGAGGAAGAAAAATTTGAAGATGTATGCAAAAATAACAGAATGAAATACGTATATAGCATACCTCATTCAATGAAGCAGGCTAGGTGGCTACTTGTCACCGACTCGTTTCAAAGGGAATGCCAAAACCTCATCATCATCGCCATAGAATGAGCTATTCGGTGAGAACGCACGAGCAGCAGCAGCAGCAGGTGGCAGTCACGGTCAGCAAGAGATACGCAGGTGAACTCGCAAAGAATGTTTCGTCTAAAGAAAAAATAAAACAGATGCCCCACAGAATATACCCTGTTTTTCTATGAAGACTTGAAGTATTATATCAAAATAGTCCTTTTTCAAGTAACGTGACGGTTACTTTGGTGACATCCAGTCAGAAGTAGAGACCACGGGGTGACGGGGAACACGTGGTGATTAGTCAATAATAACGTAAATTTAATAATTAACATTCCAGCATACAATTTTTGCGGGCTCGTCACAATTGAAAAATTGAAGCAAGAGCTCCATACAAATCATATCAACATTTGCGTCGGCAAAAATGCAATTACCTGCGGAAATATCGCCATACCAATTTCAGTTATCAGAGCTCACGAAACCGAAAGTGGAACGCTGCAGCGAGCGCTAAGCCGTGCCACCTGAGGCGACGTTCTGCTCGAGTATTCTAGAAGTGGGTTGATTTGGATTTTGCAAACTCATCATTTTTAACAATCTACGGCGTTACAAATAATCCAGGGTCGAGGGTGGAAACACATTCATGAATTTGGCCGATGGCGAGACTCGGACACAGGACCTCCAGTACACACGTCTGATGTTGAAAACACAATGGCACGAACACTTCTTTCTTCTTTATTGTTTCATGTGCAAGTTTACTCATTTTCAACGGCCGAGTTGAGCGAACAAGGACGTAAAAGACATGTGGAACATTTACCATCCAGATTCACCTTGGGGTTGTCCACTCAGGAGGTCATGACGCATATTAAGCATGACTTGCTGGATATGCTCTCTGCTGCGGGCACTAAGGCAATATTGCGATTAGGCTAGACAAAAACCTTCGACAACATCCAGCATTCCGCTATTCTTGATTTGTTACATGAACTAGGCACGGGGCCGCACAATTGCTCCTATGTCAGAGACTTCTAACATAAGAGGACCGCATAACAGGACCTAGGCGATCTGCCCTCGAAAACCCTCCATTCAGGCCGCAGATGGACCCCTCAGGCCACGTTTCTGTACCATTTTGTCTTTATGTGAAGATGTGGGCTCTACCACTTGGCTCTCTCAGATCTCAGATCTCAAACATAGCATCTCTCCTGATGACGTCAGCCTCTGGGTATCCACATGAAACCACGCGTACATAGAATAAACACTACAGGAGGCGGTACGAGCACTTGAGACCTTATGTCAAACCTCGAGGACGCGAGTGCTCGCCAAAGAAATTAGAATTACTTCTTCGAAAGTAGCATGGGAGACGGCGCGCTTGCAGCCCTCCCTCGATATACCAACCTTAACGGGAGGAAAACCGATCCCCAAAGTCGCTGTGATTAGGATCCTGGAACTTTATATTAAAAAAAAACCGGACGCAACAATAAACCACTCCGTAGCTTGTAGAAAGCGACTCTACAAACTCTCGGATTCATAAGCCAGGTTAGTAACAAGCATGCGAGTTTGAATGAGTCGAACACATTCCCGCTCATTCAGACCTTTGTGTGGAGCCGAATAACTTGCTCGCTACCATATCTACGTTTAAAAAGGCGACCAGTACATGGTGGAGATACTCTTACGGAGGGTACAGAAGGCAGCCCTCGGCCTACTGGTACGGAGACCCCCCACCCCCGGCAAAGCTGCGCACCACGAAACTCAGCAATACATGAGAGCAGATTGTGGAGGCCCACCTCATTGTGAAATATGAGAGGTTATAACAAGCTCCAGCAGGTTACCACACTCTTGCAGGGGCGGGCATTCGTTAAGTCCTAACCTTTACTCCCCCAAGAAATGTATATCCAGTTGAGAGAGCACATCTCAGAATTTGCCCCATACCTTGTAATATGGTAATATGAACCCCACTTATCATACTGGGACACAAATAGCAAGGGCCAAAGCCCTAAACACATGCTTTGCAACTCATCAGAACATAGTATACGTTGACACAGCCGAGGTGCAGGGACGCAAGGGTTTGTCTGTCGTGGAAGTGAACTATGCACGGCAAACCATGTCCTTAGGCTTAACTAAAACAACTAACCCGGCGGAGAAAGGTGGCCATCGCCTTTGTCATAGCCAGCACACTCAATACGTATATTGTTAGCGATTATAAATCCGCTGTTCGTAATTATACTAAAGAACAACTCTCCCCAATAGCTTATGAAAACTCTAACCGTAGGACTGTTCCAATCCTTCAAGCCCTAGCCCACTTCTTACCTTCCGGTACCAAGGTATCTCAACAAGAGGCTCGAGGTTTCACCTTCCGGGCCCACGGCCCCACAAAGGACGGAACGTAGAATGAGGAAACACAGGCGAATGGGTGGTCAACACACGACCGCGTGGTAACGTATTAAGAAATTGCACATTATAACCGCTGCAAACTTTACAACACCCCGACACACAAACCGCTAACCAAACAACAGGAGCTCGCCTGGAGGCAGCTCCAGACAGGCTGCTTTCAAACACCAATTGTGTAATCCGACACTGATCCCACCAAATTTATTCAGTGCAAGCTGTGCCGAGGCCCCCGGGGCGACCACAGTCATATGAAATGTGACTGGCGAAGTACACCTATCCTTCGTAGTCCACAAGGCTTACAAATTACCACGACACAACAATAGGAGGCCACACAGTTCAGCTCCGACCCGGACGAGCAGGTCTGGGTTGCATGGTGGGCAGAGGCAGCCACGAGAGAGCAGGACTAACCGCTGTCGCCTCCCGCAACTGAAAAAAACTCACTAACCATTGGTTTGAAACAAACGTTACCTCCATCCATCCATATCTACTATCCTGTAAGATTGCAACCACATCAAGCTTGTCTTACTTTTTTCAAGGGTTCTAACTTAGACAACCATTCTGGAGGGCACCATTGCACATTTTGCACCTCCAAACGCCTTCATGCATTCTTGGAAGTACAATCGCGAAGGTCGCGCGTCTGACAGTAATATCCAGCCATTCTGGAGCTCTGGAGGCTGTGAAGGCCAACGAGGATCACTAGATGAAAAGGAAGCCCATCATCATTTTGCATTGCTAGACACCTGACGCCGTGGATATCTAGCGAATGTTTCTTTTTAAATGACCTTTGTAAAACATCCCATAAATACATTCCTTTCCAACAACGCGGCAAAACGTGATATATTGTCCCAGGTTGTTTATAGATTAAACAATGTGTTTCCTATGGTGCCTAAAACTCATTCAAAACTGTTTTTACTGAAAGTGTTCCTCTATGAACATTGACATTTTTTTACCCCTGATGAAATTTGCATACACTTTACCCTTTTAGTAAGTGCTCACCATGGCGACCACTTTAGAGGGAAATTCAGTATCACACACTTCCCTATCATCATCATCATCATCATCATCATCATCATCATCATCATAGGCCTATATTTATGTTCAGTGCCGGACAAAAGCCTCTCCTTGTGATCTCCAATTACCCTCTCTGGCGATAGCTGATTCCAACTTTAGCCTGCAAATTTTATAACTTCAACATCCCACCTATTTCTCTGCCATCCTCTAATGGGCTTCCCTTCTCTTGGTACCTATTCTGTAACTCTAATGGTCCACCGGTTATTCACCATACGCATCACATGGCCTGCCCAGGTTCATTTTTTTCTCGTAATGCCTTTAGAATATCGGCTATCCTAGTTAGCTCACTGATCCACACTGTTCTCTACCTGTGTCTTAACGTTATGCCTAATATTTTTCGTTATATCTCTCTTTGTGTGGTTCTTAATTGTTCTTAACTTAACACTTCTGTATACAGCTTGCTAATTATACAAGCATTCTTTGGCAAGTACCTCAGTCCCATCACACAAAAATTATGTTTTGTATCTGCACAAGAAGGCATAATTTATCAAGTTGTGAAATTGAATCGTTATAATACTGTAAATGTAGAATATCGGTGGCGTTACCAATAATCAAGTGAACTGTTCCTATCACTTTACCAAGTGATAGGAACAATTCACTTATCACTTGCTACTTATCACTTGACCAAGTGATAAGTAACAATTTAAACCAAAAAATATAAAAAGAGAATACTCATAGGGATACAAATAAAATTTCGGGTTGGGCCAGCTTGAAGTATTTAGTGGGGCGGACTTGAAATTTGGAGGTGGTCACACCGATATTTTAGGGTGGAACAACTTAAAATTAGGGGTAGGCCAACTTGAAACTGATGGCCGGACCAATTTGGAGTTTGTGGGTGGACCAACTTGAAATTTGAATTTGGGCCTACGTAAATTTGGGGTGTACCAACTTAAATTTGAGTATTCACCAACTTAAATTTCGCCATGGGACATCTTGAAATCTGGGGTAAGGCAAATTAAGTTTGGGGTTGGGCAAGCTTAAATTCGGGAGTTGCCTATGTATAATTTGGGGTGGCCCACCTTAAAATTTGGGTGTGGGCCAACGTGAAATTTGGGGGCAGCCAACTTGAATTTGCAGATGGGGCAACCTAAACTTGAGGGTGGGCCAACTGAAGTTTGGGGGTATGATTACGCATACTTTGGCAACTCACGTGGAGTTTCAACAGTTTTGTCACGAACAGAATTCAGCTATTCTTTTGAAAAATGGATGCTGTAACATTCGCGGTGCGGGTCGCACTCTACGTTGGGGCCTGCAGATCAGATTGCCCCGCTTGCAGCGATATCTTTTCTTTTTCTTTTTGCCACACCCTGATTGGCTACGTAGCGCACAAAAAGCGCACGCTGAAAGAATAAACTAGATTGTCTTCCTGGCACTGCGTGGGTCGTCTGTTCCTTGGGCCGGTCGTCCTGTCGCCCTCGGCGTCGAGCCGCCGAATACGTAACAATGCTTAGGAAGCGCACAGTGGAGATTACCTCCCTAAAAATGTCAGTTTTGCGAAGCATCGATTGCGATAGCAAATCACTAGACAGCTATACGAAGTACGGATGTTAGTTTTATTAGCCGCATAGTAAACTCGCAAACTTTTCCTTACGAACTAAATAACAATCACTGTATGACTCGCGCGCAAGTAAACCTGAACACAGCTCCCTCGATGACTGCAGAAACTCGCTGTCAAAACGCTGCAGTCAGCAAGCTCGGCTGCAGCTGCGAGCGAATTGATCTTAGTGCTGTCTCTTGCTTTAACGTGAACTAAACAGTTAGAGCACAGCACATATGAAGCTACAGGCACTACTTTGTCCGCATCACAGATAGCTTTGAAGATGAGGCCAACGAGGGCGCGAACACTGCACGTCGCATATCGCTGCACGTCGTATATCGCGCCTGCGCGGTCGCGCCGTTATCAGCAGCCGCCTTCGGAGAAGTAGGCCCCCGCCCTCCTTCGCCTCCCCCTCTTGCCTCGCGCCCGACAGTAGAAGCGCTCTTCTGCCAGCCTTTCCCCCTCGCGCGCGCGAGTTGAGCCTCGATCTTCGGCTGACCCTCACCAGCTTTCACTAGTACATAGAACGTATGACGTGCGGCGACGAAGTTATCGCGTCTGGACTTGATAGGGAACATCATGGTAACGGCGACGGCAGAAGTGCGCTTGACGTGTCCACATAATTGCTGTCGCAATAAAATAGGCCGTGAGGGTTCTGCGAATGCTGTTTGTGCCAAAAAAATCTAGTGGCGCTTTGCTCACTTTCAATTGACACACACTGCTAAAGAAGGGTTTCCTGGTATCCCGAAAATATATAAATGTGCTTACGAGCTGTTGCAAAAGAGATGTTCAACACCTACTCCCCCATAGCTGCCACGCTTAAAAAGGTTCATCAGACTACACCTCTCCCAAATGAAAGCCCACACAAATACGGGAAGTATGCGATGACATTTCTGAATGTTTAATAGAGAGCATTATAACACATGCACTGCACACCTAATCATACTGATAAAGAGGAAACTACATGCTTTTGCTCTGGCGAAGTAGGGCTGATGAGCCACATTCTATCTGTTCACCTTCTTATGCATCTCTTTCTCTTGTTGTTGCAAGTACTGAATTTTATCTTTTTAGAACTCAAGCGGCCCACGATGATATTTTATCGAAGTAGCTTCCCTCCTAATATTTGCAAATGCGTCTGGGGTCGAAGGCCATTCCGAATGCCCAACCACAGGCGCTTTTCCCAATACATATGACTTCCAGACATATCAGTAATTGTTTAACCACTCTACTAGCGTTAATGACGTTCTCTGTTGTCACAGAAAAGAGCTTTGTATCTGCATAAGCCATGAGTGTATTATCTGATTCACGCAGGCAGAAACATTGAATTGCACCATTATGCATTGTGAAGAGATACAGTGTTTCAATATACACAGAGAAGAGGGCTGAGACATAATCATATACGCTTGGCTGGTATTCCACTTAGCATCGTCAAATATTGTAGTGCCGGCTGCAGGTTATTTTCCGGTTCTTTATGTGCAAGCGGGCGATATCGGGCTTCTTCGGTGCTCCGGAGATAGGCCACGACATCGAGGTTGCATTCCTCGGTGACGTGTGGTAGCATGGCGTCGTAAGTAGTCGTTTGGGTACTTTCCGCAAACCACCTTCAACGGCAGGGTCAGCATTGTATCTTGCACTGCCGTGGTATATGCGTAGTTTACGTACAGAAGGAAGGCATCCCGCGTCCTTGTGTGCTCAACGTAAACGTACGTTGCTAGCATATCGGTGAAGGTCTAGTTCAGCCACTCCGCAAGACCATTCGTCTGCGTGTAGTAGGCGGTTGTCCACCTGTGGTGGGTCTGGCTGTGTTGCAGAATCTCTAGGGTAAGCTGAATTCCTTGAATCCCCCGCACCTCCACCAGACGTCACATTGTAGTGACGGTCAAGAACACAGTAACAAAAGTGTGAATGACAAAATAAACTACTGGGGAATCTGTGTCCACAAAAACAAGCTACACTCAAAGTGCAACAGTAGCGGCAAACACAGTCAGCGATCATTGACAATCTTACCTGCGGGTCAATCATGTCGGTTTTTATACACAAGTCATCGAAGGTTTCAGAGTTATCGCTGGTGCCAGCATGTCTTCCATAAAGAACTACACAATTCGCGTCGCGCATACAACCAGATTACACAAAGGAATGGGTAGAATCATCGACAACATTCGACAAACTTCTGATAGATGCAGGCACGTTCTAAGCTGAGCGAAAACTAACATTTGTTAGCCGGTGAAAAGCGACCACCTGAAAAAGAAACAAGTGTATGTGTGAATATGGAACGGTGCATACCACTTCACTTATTTTGAGGGCAATATTATGCAGCAAATAATGTAATCCGCACAACATTTAACATATTGAAGATAGGAGACAATGAATGACTGAAGGAAGGACTGTTCATGCTAATTTCTGTGGATTTTCTCATTTCTTAGCAGTATTTCCTGTTTATATTGCACAACCTTCAATCTGCTCGTTAGTTTTTCCAGCACATGGTAAGCAGTTTTATTCTATGACAGCTCTAATAAACATACCAACAAGCAAAATAATTTCTGTAACTTAGTCGCAACGATAGCTATGCTCTTCTGCTGGTGAACGCGAAGATGTGGGTTAGGTTTCTGGCAACAGTGACTGCATTGGGACGGGGACATAATGAAAAAGTGCTCATGTACTATGCTTTGAGAGCTGGTTTGAAAAAAAAAACACGTGTTTGAAAATAATTAATAACCCTCCACTAATGCACCTCTCGAGCCCGCGATTTTCTTTGAGATGTAGCTTCAACGTGTCAGTATAAATATGCTTACGAAATACTAGTAATGCGCCCATCTTCATTGGCAGGAAGGGCTTTTGAGATGGTGCAACAGGCAATGTGTCGCTACATTGCGTGCCAATGTAGGAGTATGAATAATTGCAAATTTAGTTGGACCTAAAGATGCATGCGTTTGAATGGTAGACAGTGGTCGATTCATGTTAATACATTCGACAAAAGTTCAGTGCAATGCGGCAGGCATAAATTTCTGTTTGTCAAACCAGCTGGTTGAATTATTCCTTTCGCAGGCAGTTGAAATAGCGTTTCATATCAATGAATCCTTACTGCTGATTTTCCTTGAGAAAGTGTTTCTAAACTGGACAAGAGGAAATAGCAGACACGAACATTCTTGCCTGCGTTTTTAAAGTACTGTTATTTTGCAGAAGTACATCCGAACCTGTCCAAACTGTGGCACTGTTATTACTACTTACTTTGTGGGAAAAGTTTTTCACACCGCAGGCTAGCGTGAGCGTTTATTGGAAGATGTTAAAAATTAATACTATTTTATGTTGCTTAGCACGAGTTTTGCAGTAGCCACTCTTCTCGCACTGCACACAATGAACTCGGACTTTAGAGCTTAACCTGGCCAAGAGCACCTAACTGTATGTAAAGCACTTAAACCTTCAGGTAATGAATAAAGGGCAACATCGCAGATGGTAATACTGGGAAATAGGGCTTTGCGCTTGCTGTAAAACACTGTGCAGGTTGCCTTATCGTGTTTATTAGCTAATGTTTCTTCCAATTTCATGTGCTCGCTTGCGAACAGGCACGGTAGACCTCACAGTGCCACACTTACAAAAGATGCCAAAACAGTGTCGTAAAGACAACACAAGAAAGTACTGATGCAGCGATTAATAGGTTGCATTTCATATGTCATACAGGGCCAGTTTTTTGCATAGAAACCTATAATTCTAGACCAGGAATTTGATAAAAGGCTTCACAAAGCGTGATCGAAGAAGATAGTAAGAAGCACAGTTCTCAGCGGAATATTTGCCAGCGACTGCTTCAAAAATACTTACCTTTAAAAAAAAGCTTTCGAAAGTATTGTCTTATAATGCCTAGAAATCATTATATTGCTACCGCTGAAAGGTGTCAGACATGATGCATGTATATAGAAATGCAGCGAGATAGCAGCCGTCATTCATGCCTTCCTGTGAAAGCTTCCTAAAGATCTTAACGAAGAAAAAGTAGCGACAGACGCTGAGCGCGCTGCACTGTCGCTAGAAGAAAAGTGGTTGAAGACGGCGGCACCACAGGCAGTAAAAGACGCCATATAGTCGCCGTTTCAGTCTTACATATACTCTCGATTATGAGAGAGCCAACAATTTTTTTACTGCGAAGCTGCATATGGATAGGATGTGGTGGATCGTCATTGATTACATAAACCAACAATGTGGGCCGTCCCTGATCAAAGTGCAGAAAGCGTACAAGTGCAATGGCACGTACCACCGCGGAGTACGGGTGATGGATATATACATAGGCGGATATATATTGGTTTACGTATTAAGCGCCTTAGGAACGTTAGGAACAGCAATACAGATAGGAGCGGCAATGTTGACCTGTTAACGGTTAACCTACTTTTCTGGGAAATCAGACTCGAGAACAACTTCATTTTGTTTACACCCCTAAAAAAAGCTGAAAGATATAGGTACCTTCTTTTCTTTGTATTTGTGAAATTCTACGGTTTTACGTGTGAAAACCACAACATGATTATGAGACATTCAGTTTAGTTTTTACCAGCCCGGGCTTCTTAACGTGCACCTAAATATCAGCACACGAGTGTGTTTCCGTTTCACCGCCATCGAATTCTGCGGCCGGGATTTAACTCGCGATCTTGTGTTTAGATGCGCAACGGTGCAGTCACTCTAGCCGCTAATTAAGCTACCGCGCCGGCGTTTTTTTTATGCATGGGTAGTAAAAATTTCCCCCGCAGGGGCGTCTGCGTCAGCAGGCGTTTGATGTGCTGCGACACCACGGACCCGAGCACACGAGGGTTGGACCCTCCGACGTTTAACCGTGCGTGGCTTAGCCGTGTCCGGGGAAAAGGGGATCCTGGGGGTTGAGCCGATGTTGAGTGCTTGGACCTTTATGGCCCCTCGGCGGAGGCAACACACCCCTTTGGCCTCGGCTTCACGTAGACGGCACTCCCGGACTGACCCATCCGGGAGAAATCGGTAGTTGCCTTTTCCTATCCACCTCTCCAACCTTCGTCTTTCTCTCTTACTTTTAATCTTTCCTGTCTTCTCCTCTCTTCTATATTCCTTCCGATCTTCTTGGCAGCGAGGGTTAACCCTGTGTGAGTAGCCTGCCTAGGTTATTTCATAATCGGTTATAGTGGTGACGTACGGCTGGCGCCTGCAGGGCCTATGTTTACAGGCACTGCAGCGTCCCCTAGTAGGACTCCATGGTGGGTGGCTGGCGTTTCTGCCGAAACATGAATATTTTATGGCTAATTCTTTTCCCGCGCTTTCTGATCGCCCCCAAAAGAGGGGGCGCACCGAAGAAGTTTTTAAATTTTTTGGCCGACAAGTTGAAAACTTTCCACGCTACCACGTGGTACACAGTGAGAAAACTGAAAAGACCGTGAGAGTGATCTCACCCTTTATCGTTGCAAAGACTCTGACAGAGACTATAGGACCAGGTTACAAGGCGACAAGGATGGCTAGCGGTGACCTCCTCCTGGAACTCCGCGATAAGAAACAACATGATAAACTACAGAATCTAGTGTCGTTTGGAGACTTTCCTGTGACTGTGACCCCGCACCGCACAATGAACACCACCCGCGGTGTTATTTCTGATGACGACCTGTTGGAGCTCACCGAAGATGATCTTTTGGAAGGATTCAAAGAGCAAAATGTTTTGACTGTAAAACGAATCAAGATGAGGCGCGATGGCAAGGAGCTAAAGACAAAACATATAATCCTTACTTTTGGTTCTAGTGTTCTACCCGAGACCATTGAAGCCGGATACATTAAATTACGTGTCAGGCCATACGTGCCAAACCCTCTTCAATGCTTCAAATGCCAAAGATTCGGCCACAGTTCGCAGAACTGCCGAGGCCGTCAGACTTGTGCGAAATGCAGTGCCACTGAGCATCTCTCTGAATCATGCGAAAACTCTCTCCACTGTGTGAACTGTGATGGGGAGCACGCCGCATACTCGCGGTCGTGCCCATCCTGGAAAAAAGAAAAAGAAATTGTAACAATTAAAGTAAAGGAAAATCTAACGTTCAAGGAGGCACGCAGGCGGGTATCCTACCTGCCAAAGAAAACTTTTGCCGAAGTGGCGCGTCAGGGGGCAGCGTCGCAACGGCTTCCGGCGGCTGTCCGGCCCACACACAGTGAGCCGGCAGTGACGCCATCCGCCCCCCCGGCGGCTGCAGCTCGCGCTGCTCCGCCAACTCACAAGAAGGGGCCATCGACCTCCGGGCTGGTGGCCTCAAGGGCCTCGTCCCTCGAAACGAGGCCTTCCCGTCAAAACAACCGCTCGCAAGAGCGCGTGTCCAGCGCCTCGCAAGAGGCGATGGACACAACAACCTGCCAGACAGCGCCGCAAGCGCCAAAGGAGCCGCGAGAATCTCGCGATCGCTCCAAAAAAGAAAAAGCCCGCATCACAGGGCCCGACAAGGGCTCTGTAAGTTAAATTAGTCTCTTTTTTAAACACACAGCACAAAAAAACACTTCCAACATGAATACACAAATAATACAATGGAACGTCAGAGGACTCCTACACAACCTCGATGACGTCAAAGAAATCCTACACAGGTTTAATCCTAAGGTGCTGTGTGTTCAAGAGACACACCTTAAACCTACACAATCGAACTTTCTCCGGCAATACGCCATTTTTCGTAAAGACCGCGATGACACAGTCGTGTCTTCCGGTGGTGTGGCTATTGTAGTCGATAGAGGTATTGCCTGCCGGGAATTAAAACTTCGTACGCCCCTAGAGGCAGTTGCTGTCCGAGGGGTGTTGTTTGACAAGCTAATCACTATTAGTTCCATATACATCCCTCCCAGCTATCCACTTAATAAAACGGAATTTCAAAACTACATAAATGAGCTTCCGGAGCCATACATAGTTCTCGGAGATTTCAATGCACATAACACCTTGTGGGGAGACACGCGTTGTGATGGAAGAGGTCGCCTAATTGAAAACTTCCTTTTTTCCTCGGGAGCATGTTTACTTAATAAGAGCCAACGTACTACAGCGTGGCGCATAATTCATACTCCTCCATAGATTTGAGTATCGTGTCGAGTACACTAATTCCGTACCTGCAGTGGTCCGTTCTGAAGAACCCCTTTGGGAGCGACCACTTTCCAATTATACTAAGCTTAACAAAACAAGATGGTTGCTCGCCACATGTTCCCCGATGGAAGGTTAACTCTGCTAACTGGCAACTTTTTAAAGAAATAACATATTTAGGCCGGGATGACATTGCGTCTCTTAACATAGACGATGCTGTGGCGTATATAACACGTTTTATCACTGACGCTGCAGAAAGGTGCATACAACAAACTAATGGACTAGCTAATAAGTGTCGCCTGCCTTGGTGGAACGAGGAATGCCAAAAAGCACGTAAAAAGCAAAACAAGGCCTGGGGATTGTTTCGCAACTCCCCAACAGCCGAAAACTTGATTAATTTTAAACAAGCAAAGTCGCAGGGCAGGAGAACGCGCAGACGTGCTAAAAGAGAGAGCTGGGAAAAGTACATCTCCAGCATAAACTCGTATACAGATGAAACGAAAGTCTGGAATAGGGTAAATAAATTAATAGGTCGGGAGTTATATCCCCTACCCTTAGTAAATAGCCAAGGTGATAGCCTGGAAGACCAGGCGGATACTCTAGGCAAACACTTCGAATATGTATCGAGTGAATCGCACTATACACAATCTTTCCTGAAGTTCAAAGAACGCGAAGAGCGGCAGCCCCTTAATCGCAAAGGTTCATCAAATGAGGCTTACAACCGACCATTCAGCTTAGCCGAACTTAAAGCATCTCTCGCTTGTTGCAACAACTCAGCGCCAGGTGGCGACCGTATCATCTACGAAATGATTAGCTACTTACACCCCGAAACACTGACAACACTCCTCTCTCTCTTTAATGCCATGTGGGCGGCTGGATATATTCCTTCCTTGTGGAAAGAAGCCATAGTCATCCCGATTCTTAAACAAGGCAAGGACCCGTCTTTAGCTAGCAGCTACAGGCCAATAGCGCTAACAAGCTGCCTGTGCAAGTTGTATGAAAAAATGATAAACCGGCGCCTAATCTGTTTCCTAGAAAATGACAAAATACTAGACCCCTTCCAGTGTGGCTTCCGAGAAGGTAGGTCAACAATATACCACCTTGTTCGCATCGAGGCAAACATCAGAGATGCGTTTATACATAAACAGTTTTTACTTTCGGTCTTTCTAGATCTAGAGAAAGCGTACGACACGACATGGCGCTTTGGGATTCTGCGAGATCTTTCCGCGATGGGGGTCCGTGGAAATATGTTAAACACAGTCGAAAGCTACTTGTCTAACCGGACGTTTCGCGTAAGAGTGGGCAATGTTTTATCTAGAACATTCACCCAGGAGGCTGGCGTGCCACAAGGGGGTGTGCTTAGTTGCACGCTCTTTATTGTAAAAATGAACTCCCTGTATACAGTTATTCCACGCAGCATGTTTTATTCTGTGTATGTCGATGATGTACAGATAGGTTTCAAATCATGCAACATTGCTATCTGCGAACGGCAGGTACAGCTTGGATTAAACAAACTGTCTAAATGGGCTGATGTAAATGGATTTAAAATAAATGCAAAGAAAAGTACGTGCATACTTTTCTCAAACAAAAGAGGCATGACACCAGTGCCAAATCTCACGATTAATCAAGAGGAACTATCCGTGAGCAGTGAACATAAATTCCTGGGAATAATTCTAGACTCAAAGCTGACCTTTATCCCCCACCTTAAATATTTGAAGGCAAGGTGTCTGAAGACGATGAACCTTTTAAAAATTTTGTCGCGCGCAACATGGGGTAGTGACCGAAAATGCCTACTGAACTTCTACAACAGTCTTGTCCGATCACGCCTTGATTACGGGGCTATAATGTATAATTCCGCAACGCCAAGTGCATTAAAAATTCTAGACCCCGTTCACCATCTGGTCATCCGCCTCGCGACCGGTGCTTTCCGAACAAGTCCGATCCACAGCCTCTACGTAGAGTCGAATCAGTGGTCACTTCATCTGCAGCGTTCATACAATAGTTTTACATATTTTCTTAGAGTACACGCGAACATTGAACATCCCTCTTATTCAACCATAAACGACATGACCACTGCCACACTCTTTCAAAATCGACCGGCATCGCGAAAACCGTTCTCTTTGCGTGTGCGGAATCTTAGTGAGGAAATGGGTGTTCCGTTGCTTGAACACTGTCTTATGGCTCCAGCGAAACTGTTACCGCCGTGGCAGTGGCAGCTCATAGAGTGTGACACATCATTCGTGGAGGTCACTAAGCACGCACCAGAGGCACATATCAAAATGCATTTCCTTGAACTCCAGTCCAAGTACACATGCACAGAGTTTTATACAGACGCTTCTAAGTCACGTGACGGGGTGTCGTATGCAGCCGTCGGCCCATCCTTCTCGGAATCCGGTGTACTCCACCCGGAAGCAAGTATCTTTACGGCTGAGGCCTATGCTTTATTGTCAGCTGTGAGGCATATAAGGAAATCTAAACTTCAAAAATCAATCATATTTACAGACTCTCTAAGTGTCGTAAACGCTTTAAAGTCACCCTGTAAACAGAAAAATCCTACACTCATTGAGCTCTATTCCGTACTGTGTAGAGCATATGTTTCTAACCAGCATATCATTATATGCTGGGTGCCTGGCCATAGAAGCATTGAGGGTAATGTGCTAGCTGACCGAATGGCTACGTCAATAACATCGCACGCTACTAATCCTACAGCTGCTGTTTCTGCAACAGATTTGAAACATTTCTTCCGTAAGAAATTGCGAAGCCATTGGTAACGTCTGTGGGATGCACAAACAAATAATAAGCTTCACTTGATTAAGCCACAGTTAGGTTTCTGGCCCCCCGTAACGAAAACACGACGAACTGATGTCCTATTCTGTCGTCTCAGAATAGGTCATACATTTGGCACCCATAGTTTTTTGTTAACCGGGGATAACCCACCAACCTGTGGTAGATGTGGTAAGAGGCTAACCGTCCTCCACGTTCTCCTGGAGTGTCGGGATGCCGAAGCAGATAGAAAAAAAAAATTTCCCTTTAGCTTACCGCTATCATGTCCCTCTGCATCCCAGTATGTTTCTTGGTGAGGAACCACTGTTTAGCACTAAAGCAGTCCTCGCTTTCTTAAATGACGTGGTACTGCATGTTGTAAGCCCAACAAATTCATAGCGCATCCTCTCTCCAGAGGATGCCGCTGTGATGGTAGTTTTGTATAAGCACATGCCTCCAGGCCCTTGTGATTCAAGGGCTCTGTTCAGGCAGTAGTGCTTCTTTCCAACTACTACATCTTAAATATTTTAAATATCGTGTCATTCTTTGTCAGTGCATTCTTCATTTCATAGGACACCTCATTAGTCATTGCCATGATTTTAGTGCATGTATATTTTACGCATTTTACAGCGATTATTTTTAGGCCCCTTTACAGCCACACTTCATCTACTTCTCAGAATTCATCGCTCCACTGCACACTCACAAACACTGGCATGGCGCTCTTTGGCCATAACTGGCCCTTGCGCCATAAAACACCACACACCATCAGTAAAAATTTGACAAGGCTTACAGGATACATATAATTATCCCGAATCGCCAGATGATGTAGTTTCCGGATCCCGAGGTCTGATTTCAATAAAAGACCCCGTACAAATTGTACTGCATTCTGTTAGGCGAAGAAGATGCGAACAAGAACGGGATGTTGCTCTACGTTTCTTTTGTGGACAGGGAATATGCAGCCAGATCGGCCAGATATTGTTCTAAAAATGATAACTCAATAAATATTCATTCTGAGTCAAATTGAGAAACATTTATTGTTGCGCTTTGTATAAAACAAAGATCCGATTGTGTATAGGCGGAATTTCGATACACTAGTAAGCAAAGCAGCACTCAAAATGAGTGCTATAAGGTGTTTTTGTTGCACAAATTTGCGTAATATTCATTTTCATTCATTTTTTATTGATTAGTACTACACGTTATGTAATACTACACATAACGCGCAGCACAATCGTGTTAGTGCTCCACAAAACGGCAAGCATCCAAAAAAATGTGGTTGATCCCTCTTATATAGGAATCGGTATAGAACACGAAAGTGAAACGTGTCTTCACAGAAGTAGTGTAATGTTTATTGCACATTGATATATAATGTCTATTGGTGTTTTGTGGCTAAAGCGCCCTTAGGCGTTGATGCACCCACGCTGACGCCTGGTGGCACGTCTCCTCCATCACGACTACCAACGTCGATGACCATGAGCAACCGTCGTGCATATGGAAGCTGCACTACGCTGCACACGCTAGCACAACGCGAAAGACGAAGCACGTAACTGACACACTAATACAACGCGCAAGACAAAGCACGTAACTGAATCGTCACCGAGTCAAATCAGCGCGTACAGCGCGTCGTAATTGCAGCCTCCGCGATCAACTTCAGAAACATTTTCAGAGCTAATTGCGGAGGCCACGCTCCGCTGTGCTGAGTACGGTGAACGCCACCTAGGTAGGCGTTGGTAGTGCTTCTTGATGCCAGCGTCCCTTCGAATGCTGGCATCGAGGCGTCGTAGTGCTGAGACCACCGAAGCGTTCACTGTCGGTGCGCGTTAGTGTCATAATGCAGTACTTCTCTTTTCTGCTCGTAGGCGGCGGCCCCGCCCCGAGCAAGAGCGCGGGTACACGGAGGAGTGTTAGATATATAAGGCGCGTCTGTGTATCTCTCTGCAAATGCGTTTGTGGCGCAATGGGTTAAACGCTCGGCGATCTATTGTCGCGGACCGAGAGGTCGTGGGTTCGATTCCCAAATTTTGCATGTTTGTGGAACTTTTTTTTCTGGTTTCTTTCTTTGTGTTATGTTCGTGTACATTGTAAGAACGTCATTCCGTATTTCCGTATGACGTATTTCCGTGACGGAAATACGTCAGTGAAGTCTTGGTGGACCCCGGCATAAAACACTTTCGTGTTAACATTTAATGCTAGATGAGTGGTTAGTCAACGGCCTGCTCTTCTGATTTTTTAGGGGCGAAGCCCCTTATGGCGGCACCCGTTCCGTCCCCGTCGTAGTAGTAGTAGTAGTGTGTAACCAGTCTCAGAAATAAAAAATGTGGTTGATCCCTCTTATATAGGAATCGGTATAGAACACGAAAGTGAAACGTGTCTTCACAGAAGTAGTGTAATGTTTATTGCACATTGATATATAATGTCTATTGGTGTTTTGTGGCTAAAGCGCCCTTAGGCGTTGATGCACCCACGCTGACGCCTGGTGGCACGTCTCCTCCATCACGACTACCAACGTCAATGACCATGAGCAACCGTCGTGCATATGGAAGCTGCACTACGCTGCACACGCTAGCACAACGCGAAAGACGAAGCACGTAACTGACACACTAATACAACGCGCAAGACAAAGCACGTAACTGAATCGTCACCGAGTCAAATCAGCGCGTACAGCGCGTCGTAATTGCAGCCTCCGCGATCAACTTCAGAAACATTTTCAGAGCTAATTGCGGAGGCCACGCTCCGCTGTGCTGAGTACGGTGAACGCCACCTGGCGTTGGTAGTGCTTCTTGATGCCAGCGTCCCTTCGAATGCTGGCATCGAGGCGTCGTAGTGTTGAGACCACCGAAGCGTTCACTGTCGGTGCGCGTTAGTGTCATAATGCAGTACTTCTCTTTTCTGCTCGTAGGCGGCGGCACCGCCCTGAGCAAGAGCGCGGGTACACGGAGGAGTGTTAGATATATAAGGCGCGTCTGTTTAGCTCTCTGCAAATGCGTTTGTGGCGCAATGGGTTAAACGCTCGGCGATCTATCGTCGCGGACCGAGAGGTCGTGGGTTCGATTTCCAAATTTTGCATGTTTGTGGAACATTTTCTTCTGGTTTCTTTCTTTGTATTATGTTCGTGTACATTGTAAGAACGTCATTCCGTATTTCCGTATGACGTATTTCCGTGACGGAAATACGTCAATGAAGTCTTGGTGGACCCCGGCATAAAACACTTTCGTGTTAAAATGAGAAAAAAAATTCCGAAGTTGTGTCCGAAGCGCGGAATCGAACCAGGGTCCCCTCGCTTCCGAGCGCGCGGCGTTAGCCCACTACACCACGAAGCGGACATGGACAAACGCAACACAATGGCTATAAATACCCAACATTAACGAAAGGCCGCGTTTCTAGCGCGTTTCTAACGCGTTTGTGCTAGCGCGTTACGGCCCGTGTAAGAAGCTGGTGTAAGACGCTGTGGCCTCTCCACTTACCTTCAACGCGTTTCGAACGCGCTGCCCAAAGCGGTGGCAAGTCAAGTTCAAGTCGAGGAGCGTTTATGAATACGGGGGGTATACTCTCTCAGCAGTCATGTGATGGCGTCGGCAAACGCGGTGCACGTTCCGGCATGTGTAAATGGCTGCGTAAGACGCTGTGGCCGCTCCCCCTTACTAGAGAATACTGCACGTTTCTAACGCGTTTGTGCTAGCGTCCCCTTAAGCGGGAGATCCGATGATTCCCTCCGGAGCTTCGCCCACTCATCATCATTCACCTCGTGGATCTGCTGTCATTTTTTTTCCGTTGGTGGCAGTACCTCTTCCACGCAAGTCCCGTTCCGGCATTTCTGGAAAGAACAAAAAGTTGATTTGTGTATGATATTATATTGCTTGCCTCATTAAAGAGCCGAGTCATTTGTCATTTAAATATTATTTATTCGTGCCATGGCACTCCTGCTGCAATGAGAAATTTCTTTCGGATTGCCATGGTGCCCTTATTCGAGTTTGCACCATTTCTCATGCCAGCAGTATTATTCTTTTCTGAACATTATTCTGAGCATAAAATTCTGAGCATTATTAACAGATGGCAGCTTACATGACTGTGTGAAGTAGCGCTGCTTGAGGCCGAATTTCCGGTAAATTATGATCAAATTGAACCTTGTGCACGTGCGTGAGGTTTGAGGCTTTTCTAGCAGGTAAGAAAAATACGAAGTATGAAATGTGCAGTTTGATTTTCCGAAATTCTATTGGCTTTGTTGATACCTCACTTCTTAGAGCCCAAAATATTTTTTTTTTCAGCAAAAGCCTAAAATTCACTTGTTTACCTTTCCAATTTCTATTTGGGTATGGTTGACAGCTTCAACTAAGACTTCCGCTAGGCGCAAAATGTTTTTAGTGCAAAGAGGATTGCAATTTGTATGCTCGCAGGAACTCATCACTGCTTCCTTTTTTTCTTACGTGTGCGTCGTAAAAAAACCCACATATTCAAACCAGCTATACAGAAGAGAAGTTCACCTGAATTACGATAGAAAAATATTTGAATGTCGGACTGAATATTGACTATCCCAAAGTTTGCTTGAATAATGCCACACAATTTTCTTGTTCTATGTGACAACATGATGACACATGTAAATGGCACTCGACTATTACCTGTGGGTATACGATACAGCTAGAAAAGCTTATCGCTTTGTTGTAGTACGCCTGTCTGAAAACAAATTGACCAGCACGTGCATATTGTCATTCCCGCTGCATTTATTAGCATGAATTTGAGCAGTGTACAATGTAATGTTTCCGAGAATCAACATTGAGATGAACTGAATAGGGGTGTGTACAACATGTAGTGCTCAATGGCTTGTATCGGTATCAGCGGTGCTTGTATCACACATTTAGGCATGATAATAAAGAACAGACGATCTATTCTGTCCTTCTTGATCGCTGCATATGTCTGAAACAATTGGAGTGGAATACATGACACTCAAATCTTTCTCTAGTAAATCATCTGTGTGCGGCTGGTATCTTCACAATAACGAAGATCTTCACCACGCTTCATTTCGCTTGAAGCGCTACAAGGCCAAACAAGGCCGAGCTCGGTAGAGACCCGAAATTTTGGGATACATGCCAGGTACGGCACAGTTTTGAGAACACTGTGCCTGGCTCCAGAAAGCAATGGCATAGCACTACTAAGCTTCAGCATGCAACAAGTCTGAAAAAACGGCTGTTGCCATGCTATAACTTGCCCCTATTCATTAATAATTGTTCAATGTATGCAGAACACTTAGACTTAAATTGACTGAATCAACAATCTATTCAGGATTAGTCTAAGGGAAAGAGTGCAGTTACACCCACTACGTGAAGCCAAGTGATGTTTACTGTGCACAAAGTATTGCTAATAGAGCAATGCGCTTTTAGCTTTCTGCCCAAATATTCAGGTGCTGAATGTTTCATCATTTTGGCAGCATCTTCTTGAAAATATTCCTGGGTTTGTAAATATTTCATTTAGTTTGATACTGTCGTAGCCACATCGAAAATTGATAATTTCCTGAGAAAAAAATGCTTGGTGCTGCCTGCCTTGACAATAAAATTGTTGGACTACTAGGATTGATTCAGTACTCTGACTTGGCACTCGTTCAAGATGAACAGCCGACTCCATTGCATGTTTTATATGAGAATACAATGTATGAAAATGGGTTCACCAGAATGCAGATGTTCTGCGAAATCTACGGCAATGCCGTGTAAGGGCAATGTTTCTGCAGATAGTCAGCATGCTCAGCGGCTGCGTCTATATAAGTTGTGTGTGTTTTGTAGATGTCGCAAATCGGTTAGTTCAAGCTGTTGGCTTGACCCAACAGACGTGTTCATGAAATGTATCAGTGTTCTCTGAAGTGACGAAAAGACATCCCATAATTTTGCATGCAACAATTGTTCATGCGTTACCCGCGTAATCTTATCAACCAAGCGACTGAGTGCTGGCAGTAATGGAGGATGCTTTCTCACTCAATAAAGTGCGATAAGTGTAACACGAGCCCGAATCAAAATGATGCCGACTTCCTTGCTGAATTATCGAAGAAATACGTGTGTCATTTTACTCAAGGTTGTATTCTTTCTACTTCATTAGACTGCAGCAGCCGAACGTTTCTTTCTCCTTGTGCATCCAAAACGTTTCTCCTTTTGGTGCCTCATTAGCTGATTATGAGCGTCCTGAGTATTCGTGTCGCTTAAAAATAAACTGCAATATCTTGATGTAACCCAAAACGGCTTACATTATATCCAAAGTTGGCGATATCTATCGAGTCAGCGTAGTCTGCACAACCAGCGCTGCTCAACACTACTGAAGGTGCGACTCTTATCTGATAAAGTATTCATCATCAGGCCATATATGGGGTTTATGTACAAACCGCTTGAGCCCCGTGAGACAGATATTATCTTGGGCCAGTTCATTATGCCATCTCCTCGAGTAAACAGGTAAGCTGGACGAGTCGAACATTATGTGTGTCTCCTTCTTCGTCTACGTCTCATTAAGTTCGCAGCCGTTAAATCAAAAATGCCCAACCTACAACCCGCCATTTCCTCCTGAGCTAGAAAAATATTAGCTCTGTTCCTAAAAAATGGTTACAAATTATTGACATAACCGATGCGTGGAAGCGGATTATTTCATAGTACGTACAAAATTACGTACTGCACCATATGAGTCAGTACACATACCTGAAATAGTGGGCAGCTTAAAAGGTTTACTGATACTTGACATAATGATGAACATCGCTTTATATTTTTCTGTGCACCTTGACTTCAGATATGCTGCTTCGAACGCCGGGTTATTCTCCTGCTCCAGCCACTGATAGGAGGCGAGAGGAATCTACACGCACATACATAAAATTAGTGCTAAGGAAAGGAGTTGCTGGCCTGAAGAATACGTTTTCTTGAGCGAATGTGGCTCCAGTGACGTTCTTCTACCACTTTTTATTACTATCATGAGGACGCTATTTCTTTGTCCGCTTTTCATACACTATAATTTTTCCAGATCAAAACAAATTGTTTGATGAACTCTCAACGACCCCTAGTTACATATTTTCGACGAAGAATATCCTTCCATTAAAATTTATCACAAGAACTTCCATACATGCATTTTAACTGGTTTTGATTCTTACAGCTTCGGCATCATCGTTGACAATAGATGGCGTATGGCGAAATGGTACCCTAGAAATTGCACCTTCACTTTTTTTTGTACCATTTGATAAAAACGTGTAAACTATGCCAGTATTTCGGCTTTATTATTCTTCACGAGATCCGCCTTCTCAGTGGCTTGTTGTAACGCAATTTGGTACCCTCCATGTTATCTTAGAAAGCTGCATTCTAAATGTACGCAACATGGGGTACAATAATTTCGCTTTTGTTTGCTGCATTTAATGCCGCGCTGTCCCCTACCTAGAACAGTGAGGGTTGGGCGCTTTCATATTTTCGTTTATCAAGATTAGCTACTTTGTGCGCAGGAGACGCATCATGCAGGTACAGTTCAAACATATCTTATCAGCTGGTCTCTGAGGTGTCCATTCAAACTTATTTCAATCGCAGCAATTATTACATCCGTGCTCCCCTAAGGGTTTGAGTTCGCGGTAAGCGCTTTATATTTGCCTTGCTGTGTTTTCCGGCTAAACGGGTGTAGGGAAGCGAGCGCCGGAAGAGGAAGGCGCCTGAAGACGGAGAAGATGATCACCGCGTTCGCGCCTCTTCGGGCTGTGCTTCGACGCCGCGGTGATCTCTTATTGTTGGTGGCATCCATTCGCTTGCCCGTAACCCGCGTTCACGCAGTGGAACATGCCTGTAAATTTTAATTTTGGCGAAAGTCTAGGTAATCTGCGCTCGATCCTTGTACATAGCTCGACCTAATTTTTTTCACATATCCATTTGCCCTTGTGTGGCAGATCATCTTTACGCAAATAAAGTTGTAACAAGAAATAAACGTAATTATAAAGTTACTAGGTGAAGACATTTGAGTAAAAAAGTGAGTGGTAGGAGTCAGCCTGGCGCACCTATTTACACAAAGACTCAAAGAGCGTTATCTTGAAATGGCCTATGCTTTGTTCATCATCACGGTGCATGACAAAAGTAGCAATACCAGAAATTTCTCTTGCTTTGCGCTTAGGCTAAAAAAGTTTGCGAGGGAGATGGGACGTCAGATGAATGCAATGATTACCTTTGAGGGATCTTCCGTCGTTGCAGGGTGCACCGTCCTCTTCCAGTAGGACAAATGAAGATGAGAGGTCAGTGTAGCAAGAAAACGAACAGTATTCGTACGTCTGTAGGGTAAAATGTTCAAGGAACAAATCAAAAGGCACAAGCGTTTCAATTTAGGAACATTTGGCTCCCGATACAGTAATAAATTCCTTTAAAATAAATGTAAAAGAACTACAAACAATATTGCAAAGGTGTAGCGCAGAGGATTACAGTCCCCGCCTTCGGCATAGCTTTTTTTGTTTTTTACAGAACCATGCATACAAAGAGTGCGTCGTGTTGGGGGAAAATCGAACCGTTACAGATGATCAGCTTGGCGAATTGTTCTTTTGTTAAGAAAAAAGCGTCATTTCGCGCACAATCCGCTAAAGAGAAAACTCGATATGCCAGAGCACTCTATACAACTATCCAGTTTAGTTGATCGCGCTGAAATATATAATCGCATAATAAATGCGGAAAAAGTAATTTCTCCAAACAAGTTGCTCGCACAACAACAACAACGACAAATGCAAAAGGCAATGTTAGTGTGACACTCGCTTTAAATTACAAGGAATCAATCACATCATCTTATAATAAAATGCATGGGGAGATAACCAACGTAGTATCCGTCGCCCGCATGTCAAAAGACTTCCTAATTTTTTAGGAGGGCTGAGTTGTATCTTCGCTGCATGTTCACATGGTTGCCTATGACCAAACCAATCAACAGCTTAACAGGGCAAGCGGTTGCGCCTCTTGGCGGTAGTAGCGTCCTTCATGACGTGTAGCAGGTCCTGAAGCATGGACCCTAGTTTTTGACGTATTCAAAACTTGATATGACGGCTTATTGAGACAACAGCTGCCGAGAAAAACTCAAGGATATGATTTGTAACACTTTTCAATTCATTTCATTTCATTTATTTACTCTCACAGCCGTACAGGCATTACAGAGAGGAGTGGCAAAGAAAAAGAAAAAAATGGCTAAAGATGCAGCACATGGTCACAGATAGCCGACTTGAACACATCATGATCTGTGATAGTGACGATGGAGGCGGGAAGGCGATTCAAGTCTTGACTTGTTTTCGGGATGAAGGCTTCAAGGTATGCATTTCTTTTACACTGAGGCACCCCAACCTGCATTTGATGATCAATACGGGATGTCAAATGGTTCGGAGGCGAAAGAAGTGTCATTTTAGGTCATTATTAGTGCAGTATATTTTATGAAACAGGCATAAGCGTGAAATTCGACGTCTAGTAGAAAGGAGAGCTAGGTCATGATGTTGCTTCATGCGAGAAACGCGGGATAAGCGACAGTAGTTAGAGAGAATGAAACTAGCTGAGCGGTTTTGAACCGATTCTAAGGCCTGCGTTAATGAGCTAGGGTACGGGTCCCATATGGGTGAAGCGTACTCTAGTTTTAGAACGCACGAGTGTTTTATATAGTACTAGTTTCAATGAAACGGGAGTGAGGCGGAAATTCCGCTGAAGAAAACCAAGGGTACTGTTAGCTTTGTTAATAGCATGGTGGATATGTTTCTGCCATGACAGGTTATTAGTGATATGGACGCCCAGATACTTGTAGCTGTCGACGAAATGAAGAGGGCAACCGTTAAGTTCATAGCCCTTAGAAATGGACTGGTTAATTTTTCGAGACACCCTCATTGCTTTACATTTGTTAACGTTTAGTTTCATAAGCCATGTATCACACCAATAAGAAACTTTATTTAGGTCACATTGAAGAACGGAGGAGTGAGACTCATTAGAAATTACGCGATACAGAACGCAGTCGTCTGCAAAAATCCTTATATTAGAAGACCAGAATCAGGCAAGTCATTAATATAAATTAGAAAAAGAAGGAGTTGATACGGAGGAGTTGATACTTAACCCGCAGTTGAAAGCCTACCCAAGAAAGTCAGGCTGTGCAAGACGGTACATCTACAGCCAGTTGGGCTCAGAGGCGCGAACTTTAAGCTAACTCAATCGGACCAGAAGGGTGTGTTTTTCTTCTGCCCAAGCAGCTGTACAAAAAGAGGCCACTCCAGTGACAGAAGGACATTTGAAACAGCTGAAGGAAGTCGCACCAACGAGGGCGAAGAACGAAGCATCAAAATATGTCATGTAGCTGGAATAACATCTTTGGCCTCTTCATTGAGGGCGTGTGAATGTGCAAGACTACGCTTGTTTTTATACGGCAAAGCGCACAAGGACCTACGCTACTAAGGGCTATTATTTTGGAAGGTGGCAATCGGCTAAGAGTACTAGGCAGGTTTTTCCAGACGGATTTGCCGGTACTTGACATCGACGATCTCTTCCTCGTTAACCACAGGTCTTGTTGGACTTATTACGAAAGACTACCCACATGATGTGTATACTACTCCGTTGACTTTACGGTCATCATCATCACCTTTGTCACATTTTTAGAATGCACTACCATCGGCACTACCATTTGCAAAAGGTGCAAGAAGCGCTAACAGATAACAGTGAAAATTAGTGGTAACTCACCAAGAAAGACATACTATTCAAGAACGAAAAGGGCGTACTGGATTATGGTTTGCTACAGTTCTTTGTAACATTTCATAAGCTAGACTTTACAGGTGCCTGACGGCTAGACCTACCCTGACGATGGCTGTAAAGTTTTTCTAATACGTTGGCGACTGCTTGGGTCTTTATGACAATTGTGGCGAGCGGCAAAAGCGTCGTCTCAATTATTTATTTTTCTCATCATGCATGGCGGAGCTCGAAGTTTCCGAGCTCGAACATTCCGGAGAATAACAAAGAATTTAAAATTTTGAAAAGCTTTTTTATGCTCAATAAAGTATTGCGGTAGTATGAACCACGCTATGAAAATATGATGTCCTTTTCTTCCGTACATATTTCAATTTTGTGGAATAGGGAATGGTAAAATTGCATCATAGAGTTCATTTTGAAGTCATGCACTGATTGAAGGCAGCTACCGCACCCAAATTTTACGTCGCTCGGCAGCTGGCATCCCTAATATGTTGCCCACACGCATGGTGCTGTCGGTTTTCGTTTTAAATGGACGTAAATTAACCACTGATGATAGGTACAATAGAAGTGTGGTGTCATACCTTGCATTCATAAATTGTCGTCCAATAAAATTGTACAAAATATCAACTTCATCATCATCCTCATCATCATCAGCCTATATTTTATGTCCACTGCAGGACGAAGGCCTCTCCCTGCGATCTCCAATTACCCCTGTCTTGCGCTAGCGTATTCCAACTTGCGCCTGCAAATTTCCTAACTTCATCATCCCATCTGATTTTCTGCCGACCTCGACTGCGCTTCCCTTCTCTTGGTATCCATTCTGTAACCCTAATGGTGCACCGGTTATCCATCCTACGCATTATATGGCCTACCCAGCTCCATTTCTTCCGCTTAATGTCAACTAGAATATCGGCTATCCCAGTTTGTTCTCTGACCCACACCGCTCTCTTCCTGATTCTTAACCTTAGACCTAGGATTTTTCGTTCCATCGCTCTTTGTGCGGTCCTTAACTTGTTTTCGAGCTTCTTTGTTAACCTACAAGATTCTACCCCATATGTTAGCACCGGCAGAATGCAATGATTGTACACTTTTCAACGACAGTGGTAAGCTCCCAGTCAGGATTTGGCGATGCCTGCCGTATGCACTCCAACCCAATTTTATTCTTCTGTAAATTTCTTTCTCGTGATCAGGGTCCCCTGTGAGTAATTGACGTACGTACTCCTTTACGTACTCCTTTACGTACTCTAGAGGCTGACTGGCGTTCCTGAATTCTTGTTACCTTGCCAGGCTATTGAACATTGTCTTTGTCTTCTGCATATTCATCTTCAACGTAATTCTTACACTTTCTCGATTAAGGTCCTCAACCATTTGTTGTAATTCGTCTCCATTGTTGCTGAATAGGACAATGTCATCTGCAAACCGAAGGTTGCTGAGATATTCACCGTTGATCCTCACTCCTAAGCCTTCCCAGTCTAAGAGCTTGAATACTTCTTCTAAGCATGCAGTGAAAAGCATCGGAGAGATTGTGTCTCCTTGCCTGACCCCTTTCTTGATAGGTAACTTTCTACTTTTCTTGTGGAGAACCAAGGCAGCCGTGGAATCCTTGTAGATGTTTGCTAAGATATTCACGTATGCGCCCTGTACTCCTTGATTATGCAATGCCTCTATGACTGCTGGTATCTCTACTGAATCAAATGCCTTTTCATAATCTACGAAAGCCATATAGAGAGGTTGATTGTACTCCGCAGATTTCTCGATTACCTGATTGATGACATGAATATGATCCATCGTAGAATATATCTTGCTGAAGCCAGCCTGTTCTCTTGTTTGGCTGAAGTCAAGTGTTGCCCTGATTCTATTGGAAATTATCTTGCTGAATACTTTATACAATACTGAAAGCAAACGAATGGGTCTATAATGTTTCAATTCTTTAACGTATCCCTTCTTATGGATTAGGGTAATGTTGGCGTTCTTCCAGCTCTCTGGTACACTTGAAGTTGTGATGCATTGCGTATAAAGGGCCGCAAGCTTTTCAAGCATGATATCTCCTCCATCTTTGATTAAATCTACTGTTATTCCATCTTCTCCAGCAGCTTTTCCCCTGGTCATGTCTTTCAAGGGCCTTCTAACTTCATCGCTAGTTATAGAAGGAGCCTCTGTATTGGGTTCATCACTATGTTGAATGAAAGTAGCTTGGCTGTTTTGGGCACTGTACAGGTCAGTATAGAATTCTTCCGTTGCTTTACTATGTCATCGAAATTGCTGAGGATATTACCATGCTTATCTTTCAGTGCATACATCTTGCCTTGTCCTATGCCAAGCTTTCTTCTTACTGATTTAAAGCTGCGTCCATATTTTACGGCTTCCTCAATCTTTCCCACGTTATAATTTCGAATATCCCTTACTTTTTTCTTGTTGATCAGTTTTGACAGTTCAGCGAATTCTATCTGATCTCTTGAGTTGGACATTTTAATATTTTCTCGTTTCTTTATTAGGTCCTTTGTTTCTTGGGAGAGATTACCTACTGGTTGCCTTGGTGCCTTACCTCCCACTTCAATTGCTGCTTCTGAGATCAACCTACTTACGGTTTCATTCATTACCTCTATGTTGTCCTTATCTTCCTTTTCTAAAGCTGCATATTTGTTTGCGAGCACCAGCCTGAATAGGTCTGCTTTTACCCTTACTCCCTCTAAGTTGGCCTGTTTCCTCTTGACTAATATCACTCTTTCTCTCTTCAAATTGAGAAACATCCTAGACCTCACTAACCTATGGTCACAGCACTTTGCCTCACCTAACACTTCTACATCTTGCACTATGCTTGGATCGGCAGAGGGTATGAAATCTATTTCATTCCTTGTTTCTCCATTAGGGCTTTTCCACGTACACTTCCTGTTGCGGCGCTTCCTGCAGAAGGTATTCATTATTCGGAGCCTATTCTTTTCCGCGAATTCTACTAATATCTCTTCTCTTGCATTATTAGAATTGATGCCATAGTTGCCAATTGCTTGCTCACCAACCTGCCTTTTCCCCACTATTCCATTGAAGTCGTCCGTGGCAACACTATACTGAGTTTGCGCCTTTCTCATTGCTAATTCAACATCTTCATAAAACTTCTATTTCTTCATCATCGTTACTAGAGGTCACGATGAGGAGCTTATTTCGACAGCGAGTATGCTTGGTGTGCTCTGCAATGGACGTAATGCAAATACAACCATCCCCACCTGTCAAACAATACACGCAAAAATTGTGCGTTATACGCTACATCTACCAAACAGGTGAATGTAATAATTATAAGAAGCATAAACACGCGGCCCTGATGCATGGGGCGTTCAGCTGTCACCTGAAAAAGAACTACTCTACATGCAATGGAGCCCTTTGTTTCAAATGTTCAGCATTGTGAACGAGTATAAAGACCACCAGGCTCCGAAAATTTATGGCGTTTCCCGCATGTATACGTGCGACGGGTTTTGTGTGCGTTAGGTCGCTAGTCATTGTATGCTAGTCATTGCACGCTAGTGTCATGCTAGTCTTACTAAAAAATTACTAAAAAATCAGGCAAGCTTGCACTCGTTCGCGCAAAGCTAAGGCAGAGCGAAGCTTACTGGCTGCTACTGCTGGGTATGAACTTGGTTGCTGCTAGGTCTTAACTTCGTTTATCTTAACTACGCATGTAGGAAGGTATTCTCGAGCGATCATTTTCGGAGGTATCTTCCCTTTCGCGACATTTCGTGTGACTGGCGCTGGACGCGTTGGCGCCTACGAGTGACAGCGTTCATGGAATGCCACAAACGCAGGCATGCTGACCAAGGTTGGCACAGTGCCAGGAACGGTGCTGCTTGCCGACGCCGAACGCGTTGGAGTCTCGCCGCTCGATATCAATTGGCCAGCTTTGCTGTGTCTTGAGCTTGGCGCCGCCTAGAGCAAGCTTCCGCCGTTTTTTTTTCTCCTGGCCAGCTCCCTGCCTTCTTCCCGATCTGGCGAAGAGGAGATCGCGTGCGCATGCCCGCGGTCTCCTCCTTCTCCTTCTCCGGGTTGTCATGGCTATGACGGCTACGCACCACAAATTACGGCTGGCTTAACAGCTTCTCTGTTTATAGACAGTTTTAGCAGAGCGCTGCTTTTCACGCTCTGAGATACTGCAGGGAACTGCGGAGATTTCCCATTTGATAAGCGCGTCTTGCCGAGACGCGAGCGACACGCTGTCAACTCGGTTGCAAAACGACGAAGAGGCCTAGTAGACAGGCTGTCACGCTCCGCTCAGTCGGCTTTGTAGCGGAGCGAGGAATGCGATCTTCGTTCCGCTGACGGCATGAACGTTGTGCGCAAGCGCACTAGCGTTCCCGCTAAGCGTTTGTGTGGCATTTGCTAGCATATTCCAATCTGAGCGGAGCGGACAGCAAGCGTCCAGCTAATAACGTTCTCAGTAGATACTGCACTGTACATTTTGTAATTTAGAAATTGCAGCTCGTGCTTTCGCAAGGTGAATTTTCAAGGAGACACTTGCTTCGAGATATTCATTTTCAAAGCGTGTGACGAAATACGTGGTAGTCACAGTTAGTTATGTGCTTGAATGATTAAAATGGCGGTCTGTTTGCAAAGTGCAACAAGAGTGAAACTTTTGCAAGTTTCACGGTGTATATCTCGAACCTCGTGGGATACTTAGTGGATGTTCCAAGTTGATATTGCCACGCGCCTTCAAAGGGGGCTGACGGCGTTTATTGAGAGCAGCTGGGCTCTGGGGAAAACGGCGGCGAGAGCTAACTATCGAGCGGGGCGGTTAGCACGCGCACTTATATTTCCTTGCGCCTCTGCGCTTGCCCTGTTCCCACTACTGCAGGTGACAATATGCCTTGTCAACTAACCAGCTGCAATTCATAACGTGTCACATGAGCGGTAAATAATTTATTCAGAATTGATTTATTCTTTTGCTAATTAGGCGAATACGCATTTCAATTTCTGTTCCAAATAATGTCTCCTGTTCGAATAATGCAGTTAACTTACTAATACTGCATGTGCCCAAGGCAATTTTTCAAAATTTAATATTGTCTAAGGAAAGCTTTTGTGCATTTGGGCACAAACGAATAGTTTTAAACAGTTTCACTTATAAATTTAAAATGTACCCGAGAAATATCTTCATGTTATTTTTATTGTATGTATGCTACTGGTGAAATTTATTATTTCAGATGATTCAAGAGCAATGCAGGGATAACAGATGGTCTGTATTGCAATATATGATGCTTGCTAACAAGGAATAATACATTATATCGTGAGAATCGTGCGGTTGGTGAAATGGCGCTTGTTTTGCGTTTCTTCCGTCTTTATTTCCACTTCCTTGCAGCAGCCACAACTGCTGTAGAGATGCACTCTATATAGTAAATATTAAAGATGATAGTCTTTCTTGGGGAACTTAAACGCTGAAAATTTGGTCTGTCTGTCTGTCTGTTTGTCTGTCTGTCACCCGATTCAGCCACCCGACCAAAGTTGGACCACTTGCTTACCGCCCACACTACTTAAACTGGTACGGCTGATCATACTTGTGAACGTTATCGATCACAAAGTAAATATTACGCATATCTGAGGCGCAACATCACTAGGTAAGTATTAGGAGGTGTGTTCCTTTAATAGAAAATACATAGATACGTAACTCTAAAGACCCTAGTTTCTTAAGCTGCGCTGAAAATGCCATGCTATGCGCGCCGACGAACGACGTTCCCCGACTGCGCGCCGACGAGCGCCCTCTGCCATGGAGGAAGGAAACCCTCTGCACAAGCTCATGTTTCCCGATGTATTGCCAGATGGCGTCCATGTCTCACGCAGCGCCTCCTCAATTTTATCAATGCCAGCCAGATGCGGCCGATTCAACATAAAGGAAGCGCTGTCTGAGGCAGGGCAAAACATAAATGGCCGCTTGATGAAATAATGCGGTAAAATGAAATCTGTTCAAACAAACCTTCATGCCAGGACGGATATGGTACGAGAACAGCATCATGGGTGGCCGCGGATCAGACCAGCACTCATGTAGTACGGCCGGCAGAAGACAATCGTCTTTCGACGACATTTGCAGCGAAGCACACAGATACACGGCAAATTTTTTTATTTAATTTCTAAATTTTAAATAATTATTTAAATTAAATTATTTATTTATTTATTTTTTATTTTTTCGGCTGCACTCCGCAGCACTTTATAAGACAAGCAAACTAGTACGTACCACAATGGCGGCACATCACAGGGGATTTAATGTCTGGCAGTGGAACTATGGTGGCTAGATGGGTAGGTGCGCCGACCGAGCGTAGTTCACCACTTCTCCGCATCATGACGCAAAAGTGGCGCTGCGGACAGTATAACGCGGAGTTGCGCGCAACGTCGGCTGCGCTGTGTAGACGAGCAGCGTGTTTGATAGCATCGCTGCCTCTGCTCTAGCTTCGAAGTACTCGCTATACAATGCCGTTTTGATCAGTGTAGGCAAAGCCAGAATGGGGAATTTTTTACTGTCGTCTAGTCAGAAGACACATATGCTGAAGTCCATTTTATAGCTTGGCGATTAGTAACATTTATTGCTATAGATGCGGCGCTCCGGCCCATTGCATTAAATACGTATAGGTGCATTTTTTCCATGCATAAAACAATACTGCAGTGGTTTTATACGGTATATGGAAACGTGTTTACGTCATATTTAGTGAGTTCTAATGTTTCGATTTCGAGAAATCCAGCTATTGTGTTTATTGTTGCCTCAGTTACAGTATTTAAATTGTTACGAGACGAATTGTGTTGGTAAGTGCATATTGTTCACTGTTTGGTTGCAATAAAATAAAGCAATACGTCTTGGGCTAGATTCATGAATATACTTAAAATACAAAAAGCGCTCTCATAACTTGAGTCAGCAGACGCACCAACATAAATAGCCTAGCCTCCATCATGGTCGCAACGTTTATCCACCACATCATAACATTATTCACAGCACACGCTTCCGCTTCAGGTGATTTCGTCTTCTCCCTGGTTCTTTCGCGGGCCATGTTCTTGCCCTTGTCAAGAAAGTAAAGGCGTGTAATTAAATATAACTTCACAACATCGTTTGTGAGCTCTTTCTTGTGCCGCTCACAGCCGATCAAATTCAGAGGATTCAGCTGCAGAAAGGATGCATAGTCGGCGATACTGTTCCTTCGTAACTCATTTAAACTGAAGCACAGCTTGAAGGCGTCTTCGAGCGATGCTACCAGTTTTTTTAGTGCTTCAGAAGGGAGCAACGGTCCTGACCATCGTCGGTCAATCTGTTGAATTCAGTAATGTCCCTAAACAATCGCAGCAATTGGTTCTTTGCAAATTTCCAATGTCGAGGAGCTCATCGACGTACGCTTTTCGGTGTACGGCTTGCTCATAAACGTTGCCGATACTGAGCAAGCTACTGAGCAGCCCGGGGCGAACATTTCCGCTGTCAGACAGCGGAACATATCCGCTGTCTTTCTCACAAATTTAGAGTCCGACTTGCAGTTCGGAGCGAAGCAGTAAGTCTCCTTGGTGGTCTTCTTTGGTGGAGTAATGCCGCCGGTAATCTCGTCGGTGATTTTTCCTACCTGGAACATTCCACATCGCTTAGGAACTTGCAAACAGTACGAGAGACGCGGAGCTCTTCACCTTTGAAACTGACACAAATTCTCGCCGCCAGCCCCCTGTAGCAGACGACGCCGCGCGCTGCGGAACCGTTCTACTGACCGCAGCGCCAATTTTGCGCCATGACGCAGAGAAGCGGTGAACTACGCTCCAGACGCGCCGGTCGGCACACCTACCCATCTAGCCACCGTAGTGAAACTGCAGGGGACTCCATCGTAAAAAGAACGTCCTCCAGCAGTTCATTCGATCTCACCCGGAAAAGCCGCATGTCATCTTATTATAAGAAACGCTCACGGATACGGTCACCCTACCGGGCTATAAATCGCATACTCGGTATGGAGATGGGAAAAGGGGCATCAGCACGCTAGTCACCAACAAATGTACGTTCATAGTCCACAATCTCAGTCTTGAATCCAATAAGGTTGAACACTCGCTCGTGGAAATCATCCCCAGCGGACAGTTCAAGACAACTGTATTTATACGTAACATATACAGTACACCCAAAGACCTCAAGCAAAGATTCGCAGCAATCATCAACAGGGCCGTTAGCAAAGCCAAGACATTCCCACTCCTGGTGGCCGGAGACTTCAACGCTCCGCATCAAGCATGGGGGTACACACAAGCTAACCGCAAGGGTGTTGACCTATGGCAAGCCACCGTCAATAATAATCTCACACTTATAACAGATCCGGTTTTTCCGACCCGGATCGGCAACTCCTGCTCTAGGGATACCACGCCTGATCTCTTTTTCATACGGTAGAATGTGGAGTCCGCATCTTGGTCCAACCTGCACGTGGACCTGGGCAGCGATCAGAATATCCTGGCCACCTGTGTCAACGTGAGCAGCGGGAACCTCAAAGAGTTCACTATTACAGACTTGGACTCCTTTCGCAAGATTAGGGAGGACGAGCACAAACACAGGACTCAGCACTTAGTCTAGAGCAGTGGAATGAACAGTTAAAAGATGATATCAGGGCGGCGACAAAGAAAGTCCAGACTGAACTGGAGGTGGACAGGATGGATAGCCGCCTCGCTCATCTTCTAGAAGCTAAAAATACCCTGTTAAACAGATGGAAAGGGCAGAAACTCAACCGAAGGCTCCGAAAAAAGATCGCGGAGCTCAACAAAACTATATAAGATCACTGCCAAACCCTGAGCAGACAACAGTGGGATGAGGTCTGCAATTCAGTAGATGGTTAGATGAGAGTTGGAGCTAATTGGAACCTACTCAAGCATTTACTCGATGACACAAATACCAAGTCGAACCAAAGACAAGTGATAGCGAAGGTTCTCCACGAGGCACCACAATCAGAGACGGTAGAGACCGTACTTGAAAGACTCGCTCGCAAGTACTTGCCACTGGGCAGCTCGAGTGAAGAAGACTATCCGCCCTACAAAGGCTCATCTTGCCCCGAACTCGAAGTCTCCTTCAAGTCATGCGTAGTAAGGGAAGCCCTCCAGAAACTAAATGGCAGGTCAGCCCCTGATCCTGATGACATCCCCAACCCGGCCCTCAGAAACCTGGTCGATGGTTCCATAGAACGGTTGACAGAAGAGATAAACGGAACATGGAAACGAGGGGTTGTCTCGCAGTCCTGGAAAATTCAGTCTGCTGCTCGCAAACAAATATGCAGCTTTAGAGCAGGAAGATAAAGACAAAAAAGTGGTAATTAATGAAACCGTAACTAGGTTGATCTCAGAAGCAGCAATTGAAGTGGAAGGTAAGGCACCAAGGCAACCAGTAGGTAAGCTCTCCCAAGGTACAAATTACCTAATAAGCAAACGGTAAAGCATGAAGGTGTCAAACTCGAGAGGTCAGATAAAATTCGCGGAACTGTCGAAAGTGATCAACAAGAAGAAACTAAGGGATATACCAAATTATAACATGGAAAAGATTGAGGAAGCAGTAAAATATGGACGCGGCAATAAATCAGTGACAAGAAAATTAGGCATAGGACAAGGCAACTTGTACGCACTGAAAGATAAGCAGGGTAATATTATCAGCAATTTTGATGACATAGTAAAAGCAGCGGAAGAATTCTCTACTGACCTGTACAGTTGTCAGCGGAGCCAAGCTAATTTCATTCGAAATAGTGATGAACAGGATACAGAGGCCCCTTCTATAACTAGCGTTGAATTTAGAAGGGCCTTGAAAGGCATGACCAGGGGAAGAGCTGCTGGAGAAGATGGAATAGCAGTCGATTTTTTTAAGGATGAAGGAGATATCATACTTGAAAAGCTTGCGGCCTTTTATACGTAATGCCTGAGGATTTCAAGTGTACCAGAAGGCCGGAACAAGGCTATCATTATACTCATCCACAAGAAGGGAGACGTTAAAGAATGGCAGAATTATAGACCCATTAGCTTGCGCTCAGTATTGTATAAAATATTCACCAAGGTAATTTGAAATAGAGTCGGGGCAACAGTTGACTTCAGCCAACCAAGAGAACAAACAGGCTGGCTTCAGGAAGGGATATTCTACGATGGATCATACCCATGTCATCAACCAGGTAATAGAAAAATCTGCGGAGTACAATCAACCTGTCTCTCTATATGGCTTTCATAGATTATGAAAAAGCATTTGATTCAGTAGAGATACCAGCAGTCATAGAGGCATTACGTAACCAAGAAGTGCAGGGTGCATACGTCAATATTGCCACGCGTCTTCAAAAGGGGGCTGACGACGTTTATTGAGAGCGCCTGGGCTCTGGAGAAAACGGCGGCGAGAGCTAGCTTGGTTTGGTTTGGTTTGGTGCCCATAGATATAGCACAACCCACTACGGGGGATTGGCCATGAATCGGGCGGCAGTGGGAAGAAAAATGAAGGATACCTAAATGGGATTTTCTTACTTAAGAATGAGATAATAAATGAATTATAATCGTTAATATTAATTTTCACGCTATAGCATCTTAAAATTTGAAGCAAATATTTTTGTTGTCTTGTGAAAAAAAAAATTAGCATGGCAGTCTCCTTGTTTCCATTATAAAATTAAATATGGCATCACATACGTTCCTATTACAGTGTCCTAGTGCCGACGCCCCCAGAGATAGAATGATAGGTAACGTAATGGTCAATCCAAGTTGGCGAAGGGGACCTTCTAGAAGTCGTTTTCTATGCATGGTGAACCTACCACACTCTATAAAGAAATGATCCATAGTTTCGGGTTCATTACTATAAAAGCATTGAGGGGAAGGCGCCAAACCAGACCTATGGGTATAAAAATTAAGCCTTGGTATTCGGCAACGCATTCTAGTAAACGACACTTCAAATTTTCTTGTTGAACACCATCTGCTGTGCCAAGGAAACATAAGGTGCTGAAAATCGGTGTTATTGAGTACACATGATTTGGCCTGTTCATCTTGGACAGAAAAATTTTTAAATCTCGCAGAAGTGACGTATGCCGAAGGTCTTGGGATCCTCAGTACCGGGCCGTTAAGAGATGCCGCTGCTAGTGCGTCTGCAAATTCGTTTAAGGTGAGCCCCACGTGGCCTGGCACCCATACCAGATGGATAAGGCGTAAATGTTGGGGGATGGATGAATGGGATTCTCGGAGAATGATAGATGAATTGGGCAATGATAAAGCGGAGCAAACAGACAAGGAGTCGCTATCGAGCGGGGTGGTTAGCACGCGCACTTCTTTCTCTTGTGCCTCTGCGCTTGCCCTATTCCCACTACTACACAGTGTCAATATATTGGCAAATATCTACAAGGATTGCACCACAACGTTGGTTCTCCACAAGAAAAGTAGAAAGTTACCTATCAAGAAAGGGGTGAGGCAAGGAGACATAATCTCCCCAATGCTACTCAATGCATGCTTAGAAGAAGTATTCAAGCTCTAGACTGGGAAGGCTTAGGAGTGAGAATCAACGGCGAATATCTCAGCAACCTTGGGTTTGCAGATGACATTGTCCTATTCAGCAACAATGGGGACGAATTGCAACAAATGATTGGGGACTTTACCGAGAAAGTGTAAGAGTGGGGTTGAAGATTAATATGCAGAAGACAAAGATAATGTTCAATAGCCTGGCAAGGGAACAAGAATTCAGGATCGCCAGACAGCCTCTAAGGTCTGTAAAGGAGTACGTTTATCTAGGTCAATTACTCACAGGGGACCCTGATCATGAGAAAAAAATTTACAGAACAATAGAATTGGGTTGCAGTGCATACGGCAGGCATTGCCAAATCCTGACTGGGAACTCACCACTGTCGCTGATAATAAACGTGTACAATCATTGCATTCTACCGGTGCTAACATGTGGGGTAGAATCTTGGAGGTTAACAAAGAAGCTCGAGAACAAGTTAATGACCGCACAAATAGCGATCGAACGAAAAATGTTATCCCTGATGTTAAGAGACAGGTAGAGAGCAGTGTGGATCAGAGAACAAACGGAGATAGGCGATATCCTGGTTGACATTAGGCGGAAAAAGTGGAGCTGGGCCAGACATGTAATGCATAGGATGGATAACCGGTGGACTTTTATAATTACAGAATGGATACAAAGAGAAGGGAAGCGCAGTCGAGGACAGCAGGAAACTAGGTGGAGTGATGAAGTTAGGAAATTCGCGGGCGCATGTTGGAATCAGCTAGTGCAAGACAGGGGTAATTGGAGATCGCAGGGAGACGCCTTCGTCCTGCAGTGGACATAAATATAGGCTGATGATAATGATGATGATGATGATGATCTAGTAGCCCCTTATGCCAACTCTCCTGCTAAAGTTGGTGGACAATTCGGTTCACTATACTTCATTTCAGGCATAAAGTGCAACGCTGTGGCAGCTAGGCAAGAAATTCCATTTAGGAAAATTTATCCCTTCATGCGTTGCCTCAATGATTCGCTGTGCGTTCGGTCCTAGGAGATTATATTAAAAAATGCTGGTGTCGAAGCCGCCTATATCGGTCCATAGGGGACAGTGCAGCCGCCGGCGGCCATCGTGTTGTGTGCAGGATACCGGCCGAGTAGCACATCGTGTGCTTTCGATTTTTGTCTGCCAATGATCACCATACCTAAACTAAATTTGGGGGCGGGCTAACTGAAATTTGCGGAAGTGACAACTTGACATTTGGGGTGGGGTAAATGAAGTTTCGGGGTGGCGAGCATGGTTCATCCAGCACACAGGACTGAGCCATGCTCGTTGCAATCGGGCTGCATGTATATGAAGGTGCTGCAGAGGCACGTTTGTCCAGGAAAGATCACTGCGCACTGCAGTCGTTGCACAGAATCTGGTGGTAGCCGAGCTTTTTGCCCACTACAATATGTCAGCACTAGCTTCGCTTTAAGAGCGTCCCTTCTACTCCCACAATCTCTTTATATCCCCCTAGGTTCGGTCCATGCTTCGCTGCTTGCGAACGGTGTGTGCTTGCGCGAAAATCTACGTGAGGCTGCCGCGCCGGGCTCCTAATAAAATACACGAAAAAAAGGACTACAGACGTCAAAATTATCGTAAACAACGCATTAGCAGCCGTGTGCCAGTGCGTGTTCTTTTTGCGGGATTAGCACTTATTTCACTCACTATTGAGTATATATATATATATATATATATATATATATACAAAGAACAAGTTAGGAAATGTGCAGGCGCAAGTTGGAATCAGCTAGCCCAATACAGGGGCAATTGGAGATCGCAGGGCGAGGCCTTCGTCCTGGTGTGCCATACCACTCTCTTCCTGCCTCTTAATGTTAGGCCTAACATTTCTTATTCAATCGCTCCTTATGTGGTTCTTTACTTGTTTTTAACTTAACAGTTCGCTATACAGCTTTTTAATACGTAAGCATTCTTTGGCATGTACCCCAGCCCTACTACACAAAAATTGTTATGTATTGTCTTTGCACGAAAATGCGTTGTTCTCAAATTCAAGACATTTAACCATTATAATATTGTAAATGTAGATTTTGGTAGCTTTATAAGCGATAAGGAACAATGTAAACCAAAAAATATAAAAAGAGAATACTCATACGGATACACCTGGCTCCTCAGAAAATGCATGGGGAAGTTTATGGTAGGGGTGGCGAAGTGAAATTTGGGCTTGGGTCAGCTTGAAGTTTTTGGTTGAGTCGACTTGAAATGTGGAGGTGGGCGAACTGAAATTTTAGGGTGGACCAAATTCAAATTTAGGAGTAGACCAACTTGAAACCTAGGGCTGTGCCAATTGGGAATTTGGGGGTGGACAAACTTGAAATTTGAATGCGGGCCTTCGTAAAATGGGGGTGGGCCAATTTAATTTCAGTATCCGCCACCTTAAATTTGGCCATGTGTAAAAAAGTTGGGGGTGGACCAACCTAAATTTGGGGGTGCCAACTCGAAATTTTTGGGGTGGGCCAGATTAAATTCTGGGGTTCTCCAGATATTTTGGGTGGCCTGACATAAAATTTGGGGGTGGGCCAACCTAAATATTGGGGTGGGCCAACACGAAATTTCGGGGCAGCCAACCTAAATTTGCGGGCGGGGCAACGTAAATTTGTGGGTGGCACAACTGAAATTTAGGTTATGATTACACGTACTTAGACAGCTCACGTGTAGTTTCTGCCGTTTTATCATAAATAGAACTGCGGAAAACGGAACATAACTGCAGAAAAATGTAGGCTTAGGAAGCGCACAGTGGAGATTACCTTCCGAAAAAAAATGTCACAGTTTTGCCCGAAAGGCGACGCATCGATTGCGACATAAAATTAGTACACAGCTATACGAAGCATGTATGTTAGTTTCATTAGCCGAACAACCGCGGTGTGACTCGCGCACAGACAGAGATAAAGACACGCTGCTTCCTCCATTGTAGCGCGCATGCGGCCCCGGACATCTAAGGGCATCACAGACCTGTTATTGCTCTGTTTCGTGCGGCTAGGAGCCGCTTGTCCCTCTAAGAAGGTTTTAAGGTACTGGGAACCCCGCACCTATATAATAGGCTAGAGTCTCGTTCTTTATCGGAATTAACCAGACAAATCGCTCCACCAACTAAGAATGGCCATGCACCACCATCCACCGAATCAAGAAAGAGCTCTCAATCTGTCAATCCTCCCAGTGTCCGGGCCGGGTAAGTTTTCCCGTGTGGAGTCAAATTAAGCCGCAGGCTCCACTCCTGGTGGTGCCCTTACGTCAATTCCTTTAAGTTTCAGCTTTGCAACCATACTTCCCCCAGAACCCAAATACTTTGGTTTCCCGGAAGCTGCCCGCCGAGTCATTTCAGTAACTCAGGCGGATCACTGGTTGGCATCGTTTATGGTCAGAACTAGGGCAGTATCTGATCGCCTTCGAACCTCTGACTTTCATTCTTGATCAAAGAAAACATTCTTGGCAAATGCTTTCGCAGAAGTTCGTCTTGCGACGGTCCAAGAATTTCACCTCTAGCGCCGCAATACGAATGCCCCCGTTTGTCCCTCTTAATCATTACCTCGTATTCCAAAAACCAACACAACAGAAACGAGGTCTTGTTCTATTATTCAATGCAAGTATATTCAGGCGACTCGCCTGCGTTGAGCACTCTAACTCTTTTTCAAAGTAAAAGCACCGGCCTTCTCGAGGCACACGATGAAGTGCACCAAGAAAGGACCAGCATGATGTTCAGTCCGAGCCGTTGCATCGGGTAGATGCACTACTCGTCTGGAACTGAGATCCAACTACGAGCTTTTTAACCGCAGCAGCTTTAGTATACGCTATAGGAGCTGGAATTACCGCGGCTGCTGGCAGCAGACTTGCCCTCCAATTGATCCTCGGTAAAGGATTTAGAGTGTACTCGTTTCAATTACGGGGCCTCAAAAGAGTCCCGTATTGTTATTTTTCATCACTACCTCCCCGTGCCGGGAGTGGGTAATTTGCGCGCCTGCTGCCTTCCTTGGATGTGGTAGCCGTTTCTCAGGCTCCCTCTCCGGAATCGAACCCTGATTCTCCGTTACCCGTAACAACCATGGTAAGCAAGTAACCTACCATCGAAAGTTGATAAGGCAGACACTTGAAAGAAACGTCGCCGGCTCGTGGCCATGCGATCAGCACAAAGTTATCCAGAGTCACCACACAATACGGGCCGAAACCCGATCAATCTTGGTCTAATAAATGCAACCCGTTGCCCAAAGGGCTTCAGGCTCACTGCATGTATTAGCTCTAGAATTGCCACAGTTATCCATGTAGGATGAAACAATCTAAGGAACCGTAACTGATTTAATGAGCCATTCGCGGTTTCGCCTTATTTCGGCATGTACTTAGACATGCATGGCTTAATCTTTGAGACAAGCATACGATTACTGGCAGGATCAACCAGGTAATCGTTCAACTGCGCGTCCAGCCATGCTGGAAGCCGTTGTTTCGACGCCGAGGCCACCTTCAGGCGCCTCAGCGCGCTTCGTTTTCGCAAAGCCTAGCTCTTTGCACAGTCCGAGATGACGACGTTCGAGCTCGCTAGGGCGCCCTCCCCGCAGGGCCGGGTATCGCCACGCGGCAAGAAGCACGCACACTCTAGACAGATTCGTTGCGTCGACTCGGTCACGGCTTGCAGTATTTGCCTTCAGCCCGCAGCACTGGTGGACCGATCGGCGCTTGCAACGTAGCCGAGACGGCAAAGCCGCCAAGCGACGGGTCACGCCCGCGCCTTCGGCGCTTTCGTATTTGACTCGTCCGAGGACGATGCGGAACACACCTCGATATCGTGGATAAGGCGTCATCCGACAACCAGGCCCTAACGCGTCAAGCGGATGAGGCTGCACAAACGCGGTGTGACTCGCGCACAAGTAAACATGAACACAGCTCACTCTATGACCGCAGAAACTCGCTGTCAAAGTACTGCAGTCAGCAAGCTCACCTGCAGCTGCGAGCGAATTGACCTCCCTATTGAAAAATTTGTACGCGAATTGTGCGAGAAATGTGCGAGATGTATGCATATCGCACAGATTTGACGAGAAGTGTGCGATGTGCTGCGCACATTCAACGAGATATCGTAGAAAATGTGCGAGATCTGTACGCATGAGCTGCGTAGACTTCACGAAGCTGTGCGAGATCTATGCGAGGTGCTATGCGAATGCATGTGCGAGATGTGTGCGATGTGCTGCGCCAACCTAACGAGATTATGTACGAGGTGTGCGAGATAGCGTGTGATGTGTACGCACTGTAGTCATATGAGCAACAAGATCATGGCCGATGACTACGAATTGCATACAAAGTGCATGCACCTAAGTCGTAGTGTATACAAAATCTCGTGAATGACAGCAAGATTTTATGATGAATCGTTTGTAGCACATGCAAAGACATAATCAATGTGCTGTATGACGACGTCGAACCATTGTGTCACATATAGCAGCAATAAACTGCAGAATGAATAAGAGCGCCAGTGTTGAATTTCTGCAATTTCATATAATGGACACACACATCTCCATCAAAGCTCATGTCAGTCCTAATGATGCAATGATTTTCACTTGGGGACATATTCTCGGATAATCACTTACGGTAATACTATTGCCTTCGTGTGACGCATTGCTCAACCAGCCAATAAGCGCGCACTGACAGTGATATAGCCAAAAACTGTTGTCTGAGAGTACGTCCCTTGTTCAGAGTGGATCACCCGAAGCTTTTAATGCAATATAGGGTTGAGTACCTTCACAGTTTCGGAAAAAAATGCTATAGGTTTGTTTTTATGCAGAATAAAAGAAGCTGGCAATGCGATTATAGCTCACTGAAAACACATCCAACACGGACGAGTTGGCAAATGATTTTATTGCATGCAGTTTGATCAGTAACAGAAGATGCACGCGCTTTGTCACAGCCTAATCATATTGCTTGCCTCAGAGCTGCCAGTCAGAGGTAGCAATGCAGAAATTTCAAGCTGCACATTTTCCAAACAGCTAAGTGTGCCGCCCCACAAGACGAGTAATTCACAAAGAAAGTTGGGTTAGTTGGTGTTGATGCAGTTGCTGTGACTAGTGCGAACAACGGAAAAAAAGGTGGGACAGGACAGAGCCCTCTCTCGTATCCCACATTTTTTCCGTTAGTCTTGTTCGCGTTAGTAATTATGTCACGGCCCCCAAAAGACTATCAAATCTGCTAGTCACTTTTTATTGCCCATATTTTAAGAGGTTGATAGTGCCTGTTTATGCCAAACTGTAGCAGGCAGGCATAAACTGGCCATGCATAAAAAGAACCACAAACTCAGTGTAAATAAATTGGTGAATAAATAGCCAAAATAGCAGCCAAAATCTATCGCACTTTGACAGAAAAAAATAACGAAATTACATAACCATCAATCACTAATGCTGTCATACGATCAGCACATTTTGCCCAATTGCTGCTTGAAAAATTATTTGCACTAAGTCTTTCACAACTTGTGCACTGTATGCTGAGAGAGCTTGACGTAGTAAAAAAACCTCGTATTTGCCGCTCAACAGCGGCAAATACGAGTTTAGCGTGGCAACGGAGCATTATCTGTGTATATACTACACAAAACTGAATTTGAAATTAACGGAGAAATAACTAAGTAGCTCGTGCAGTGATGGTTCAGAGCAAGGCAACGCTTTGCGATTCGTTAAAAGCTGACCTCGAAACGACCAAAATGTCAATGTCCCTACATTCAAGCATGGTCGTTAAATGACGAACATGCAGCATATCCTGGCGTTCGCGCACGCCGGAAACAAACTAAAAAAATCACAGCATATCCACGGGGTGAATGATGATGAGTGGGCGAAGCTCCGGAGGGAATCATCGGATCTCCCGCTTAAGGGGACGCTAGCACAAACGCGTTAGAAACGTGCAGTACTCTCTAGTAAGGGGGAGCGGCCACAGCGTCTTACGCAGCCATTTACACATGGCGGAACGTGCACCGCGTTTGCCGACGCCATCACATGACTGCAGAGAGAGTATACCCCCCCCCCCCCCGTATTCATAAACGCTCCTCGACTTGAACTTGACTTGCCACCGCTTTGGGCAGCGCGTTCGAAACGCGTTGAAGGTAAGGCGGAGAGGCCACAGCGTCTTACACCAGCTTCTTACACGGGCCATAACGCGCTAGCACAAACGCGTTAGAAACGCGGTAGAAACGCGGCCTTTCGTTAATGTTGGATATTTGTTGCCATCGTGGTGCGTGTGTCCATGTCCGCTTCGTGGCGTAGTGGGCTAACGCCGCGCGCTCGGAAGCGAGAGGTCCCTGGTTCGATTCCGCGCTACGGACACAACTTCGCAATTTTTTTCTCATTTTTCTCAGACTGGTTACACACTACTACTACGACCACGACGACGGGGACGAACGGGTGCCGCTATAAGGAGCTTCGCCCCTAAAAACACTTTTGCAAATCGCTGACACAATAACGACGCATATCAGACGCGCGCACACACGCACGCACGCACGCACGCGCACACGCACGCACACACACACAGAACACAAGCAGTGTCCGAAAGCACTCGCGACAGACAGTGCGGCCGTTCTCGCGCGTTGGCAAATCGAGCCGGCGTGGCAGCAGCGTCCGACGCACAGACGGCACTCTTCATGAACTATACACATCCGCAAAACGGCACACAAGCCAGAACAAAGTGCGTCGACGACGCCACTCGACACCAAATGCGTCGTCGATAACGCCGCATTAAAACACGGACACCTTGTTGAATTCACAAATATTCACAAACCAAACCACGATATGCTGCGATTTAACGGCCCTGACCGGTTGATACGGCTGCTCCGCAGGTTGCTGTCCTCGATGTTGAAAGAAACGTTGTTGAAACACGCCGCATCACTCGCATAACATGTGAATACCAGCCGCCACCATCCATGCGATCACGATTACCGTGGAGCACCGTGCCGAGGAGCCTGAGACCAACGTTGCCATGCAGAGACGACAAAACGGTAGACGACGATGTAAACAATATGGCCGCCATGACGTTTATCCGGCTCTTACAAAGCTTCCGGTGCCTCTATCTTCACGAAATGACATCATTTTCCCGTGTTCGGCTGTCAAAATGTTACCAGTCTAGAAACGTTGGGCTGTCGGTATGTGAGCGCTGCATGAATATTTTCTTTGCGGACGGTCGATGTGGTAGTTTAATCATATTTACGCTTTTCCGAGAGAAAATGTACTCTTTTTTGTGCGCATCAGCGATCGCTAAGCCCCTGGGCCTGCGCAACGCTGCTAGCTAGCTGTATCTTTCGTGCGGTGCGGCGTTGTTGGTCATCGTAGTTCGGTCCATTCGTGCTCTTTGTTCCCGGCTCATTAGCAGCCTCTGGTACTCTCGCCGATCTCGCAGCGGTTCACAGTGCACGGAAGAATGTGTTGGAAATTGTACTATTACGTTCATCCGCTATTTAACAGTGTTTATGCCGGAAGGACAGTTCGTGCAGTCGATGCCGCCGGACCTGACACAAAGGAGCGTTTTCCGAGTATGTCTCGAAAGGTAAGTCCGGCGCTTGGCGCATTTTTATAGTTCGTGTAGTGTGCCTTGTTAGGCGGAGCACAAGATGATTAGTACAGCGACAAAAATTATAAAAGTGATTTCCTAATGTTTGTTATTAATGCCGTAGTACACATTTAGCAAAACGTTTTATGAAAATTACCCTCAAACAAGTATAGGATGTTGCCAAGAGCTTCATATATTGTTTCTTTGCTTTCTGTTATGAAATACAGTAGCACCGAGTATCGTTTAGTCTGAACGGGCACAAAAATTGATGCCACGTAATTTCTCAGCAAGAAATGGTAAATGTGGTGAAGTACGTTGACGTGTTGTCTTCACAGCTAACATCTGCGCGAGACGGCACCGGATTGCTGTCTGAGTCATGAGCACATTTTAGCTTGTATGCAAATTTTTCTGCTTATATATTGTCAAGACAACCTGTGTTTCTTGTGTTGAGTGTTCTGTATGTCTTCCTCCATTCGAGGGTAAATAACTGCCCGTGATGTCAGAATGAGATATTTGCACAACCATGTAGCTGGCTGAGGTCTTTTCACAATTTAACGCGGTGTTGTTAAATCACAAGTTTGCAGTTTCAGCAGTGATTGCAATAAACTGAACATTTCTTATTGTTTAGGGATGTCACGATTTCGTGAGACGGATGCAATCTCTGCACCACATGGGAGCCTGTGGCAAAATGCAGTCTGAGCAGCCCGACAAGGAATCTGATCTGCTTGCTTTGACAAGGTGTGTACAAAACAGTCACTGCCACTTATGAGTTCTAGGTTCTGTTGGTATAATTCGTACGTGCCATCGGTCCTGAATCTTTTGGTGAGATTTACGAATTTGGACTCGTTCTACGATTTTACTATTGTTGCATCGAGTTATGAGAATGAAATTCTATTGGCAATATGTTGTAAGAATCTTGAAAAATGGGGTGGTATGAGATTGCAAAATTGCATCTAAAACAATAAATTGTGATGGCACTTGTGCTGCTTTATTAGCAATGCAAGATCCCTAACGAGTATACCAGAGGGGCACTTCCTACCAAGCCCGATTCAGATCAAAATTAGCTACTGCAATTGGCTTCCTCGCGCAGCTTGCACAAAAGAGCCAATCACAAGTGAGAAATTCGATCTGGATTGGGCTTGATCGCAATGAAAAGTGCACTGTATGACACCAGTATTAGACGAGCTTATTGAGATAAGTTCGTAAAGCCGGCTAAATCGGCAACAGCAAAAGCACTGAAAAAAGCACACTGGTCCAAAAACAATGTTGTCAGTTTCTGCTGTTCCAAGTTAATGGTTAATAATGTGTCTCTATTGAGCAATGTAGGCGCTGAGAGAAAACTTTAAGAAAATACTTGCTGACTTTCCAACACAGCATTGTGTCTAGGATTTTTGCAAAACATAAAGTTCACAGGCTGGCAGGTTTGGCATAACGTACAACACTTTTGCTTTAGATGCCATATTGATAACTTCCAGTTTCGACATAATATTCGAGTACTACTTGAACAGTATATTTTAAAATATCGCCTACCTTCAGTTTAATCAATATACCTAAGTAGCCTCCTCTGAGTCAAGTATAATTGGGGGCTTGAATAGATATGCATGATATGCTACTTACTGACTGTATAGTGACGTATTTTTTAGGAACTGTGTTTTGAGGCACACATATCCTTTTATGTCTTGTTATGAGTTGCCCGACGAAAGCAAAAGGGCATTGCAAGTTATTGCATATATTACTGCACTTAATTCCTTACATACAGGCCTGCACAGATTCTCTGTTCCTAGATTTATTTCTCTAAGTAGTCAAAAATCATGAATTTCACTTTTTTTCTGTGTTTTTTTTTTTTGGGGGGGGGGTTGCTGTTCATTGATTCCCATTGCTAAAGGGACGTTGAAAGAAAAAACCACGAAAGGTGGCTTGAAAGTGTTTGAATTTTCTGTTTAACCTCTTATTATTTATTCTTCTAAAGCACTACCAGCATGAATACGTTTCTGTTCACTTTTATAAGCTAGCTGCCAGATAAGAAACCACAGTGTGAAAGAGTATTTCTTTTTTTTTACTTGTTTTATTGTATGTTCTTTATTTAGCTCACAATGTTCTACCTACCAACTTATGCAGTACTCCAGCTGGAGCCTATGAGGTATGTTTATAAATGAATAAGTAAATTCCTGAAGCTTGCAACAAACCATGAAGCATAACATTTAAATGTAGTCAGTTCATAATACATCCCTAGAGCAGCATAGCATCAAGCTTGAAGCTGATCTCTGATGTCCCATAAATTGCAGGTTTGATAATGTGGTATCACAAACTGCTGGTTACGCATGTCAGTCAGCCTGGTGCAGTGGTCGCAGGTGAGAGTGTAACCGAAAGCTGGGTATGATTTGCCCTTCCGCATATGACATGGGAGGGAGCTTGAACTCTGCTATTGCTTCTCTTATAGTTGGGACCATCTCTCTCACCTTCTCCTTATTATTCTGTCAACTTGCTAATATGCACTTCTACAAGCTTAGTTATGATGTTGACTGCTGAACTTCGATGATGTGCGTTTTAATAGTCAGTGCGGGCCCTCACAACCATGCTGTACTTTGTGTGCATTTCAATGGTCAATTTGAAATATGCGATTGTCTGACATTCTCAGGGAAACAAGGTTTTTGTTCTGAATAAGGCATAGGCTGCTTCCCGAAAGAGTACCAGAAACAATACTTTCTCACCTAACAAAAGTGTTTAGGCACGCCGTGCTCAGGCCATGCTGACCTACAATAATTAGATCATAATGTGCTATATCGACCGTTACATGTTATTAAAAGTGGCAGACAAAAGTCATAATGCACTTGAATTTCACTGTTAAAATGTGTGTGGCTACCTAACATTTAGCCTTAGCCCCTTTGGCGCAAACACCATTAGTGCAAAAGGGGCGTATGTCATTATCAAGCTTTTGGGATAAGTACAGACTGAGTAGTACTATAACCTGAGACCCGCCCAAAGTGTGATTTTATTTTTATTTTTTCATTTAGACCATGGAGTCACACTTCTCTTAAGCCTGTGCAGATACTTCACGCTAGGCGAGCCCCATTAATTTCTCCCGTTACAGTGAATCCTGTTTTTCAGTTTCATGTTGCATGACATACAAAGGCACTTTAAGCAAGGCCAAAAATAAGTGGTTTGAATGTGTACAAAATGACTCCGGACACATTTTTTTGTTTGGAGACAGTTTAGACGCATCATGTATTCTTTCTTTTTGTGTTAGTTTTGTGATGAGAGGTTATTTATTGCAAAAAGAAAATGAAGGTTAAAGTGGCATTTCCTGCCAAATTTTGTGGCGAAACATCGTACGTTGGAGGACATCATGCATTCCAGAGTAGTTTCGTATATTTTGGCTGTTGCGGTTCAGTACACTTGCTCCAAAATTGCTAAGTTCAGTTCTTGCCTCTTTTAGAATGCAATATAGTCAATTTTTGCCAAAAACAAATTAACTAGGCCTTAGCAGACAGCCAGCAGGTGTGGGAACTTTATTGTGGTTTCACCCTCTGTATATCGTTCTTGTGTATTTCTAGCTTATAGCTTAGGCCATTGAGCCATTCTTTTCATTAAAGTTCTCTCTCTCTCTCTAGCTTATCAAACCTCTACTTTTGGATAACTGCAGTCTTTCTGGGTTTGCGGAAGAGTAATTCAATAATGCATCTCAAATAATTATTTTTCCCTTAAGTGTTCCTTTAAAGTTTTGTCTGATTGATGTGGCATGAGACAACACTGCCCGAAAGTTATCTTGCATGTCAGCAGTTGTGTTGCCTTGTAATCACCAGTATTGTCTTTGAGGTGCTCAGAGATGTCACTGCACTTACTATTCATTACCCAAGTCTCTAAGAAGCCATAAAGAGGATCTGTTTGAAATGTCCTGCAATAAGTTATATCATACTGTATTCACTGGGGCTCTGTTAAATGCTTGCAGTAGAAAAGCACTGTCTTCTCCAAAACATGCATAGTGTGTTGGGAATTTGTCAACGATTCCTTTTACCTCAACAGTCATGGAAATATTGATTTACCGTGTTCACTGGCAGATTTATATCAAGCCTGATCTCTGTAGCTGACTAGGCTTTTTTATTACACAAAAATTAAGCTGGTTTTCGATAATACCACCTTTTCACAGTACTGAAGCACCAGTTTGCAAAAATAATAGAAGAAGTTTAACTCTATTTTTTGTAAAAGCAAGCTGTTGTCTTACACAGCAACTTCAGTGAGTTTTTTAGGCGCGGCAGGCTTAGGTTGTTGGTTGAAAATTAAGTTGCTTAAAGACGTGTTGCATCAGAGAGCATGTTTTCTTTTATCTGTTGTAGCATTATCTGGTCTCTTATGTTCCTTTCCATGCTATTCACGGTGCACACTTTCTAAGGAGATAAGGGACAGGCAGATGGTGGCATTCACAGCTCACGCATTCCAAGGCACTAAGGACACACAGAGTGTGAAATAGGACAGTTATTTTCCACTGTCTGCCTGTCGCTTATTCTTTTGGCATGTGTGTGCCATGAACACCATCAAAATGAACTGTTACCAACTTGCCCAAGCTTCAGCTCTTGCGCTTGGTGTTTTTGTCTACAAAATGCCCACATGGCAGTAGTAGTGTTGCTGATATTTGCGTGTATGAAAAGGGGATGCTTACTTGATTGCAGAACAATTTGATTGGTTCTACACATGGTACTGAACTTACCAATGTCATTTTCAAGGTGGGATTAGGTAGGAAGCTATTGTGGTACTGTTTAACGTGCCCTTGTGCAGATGCTTAAAGCTAGTCTTCTGTTGACAAAAATTGGGCTCAAGCCGTAGGAGGATAGTTGTCAAAGTGTAATGAAAGCCTCCTGGTAGACATGCCGAGTTATGCTGCTGGGGACACATATTGCTTAGCCCTATTGGGTAATGCTGCTAGGCTTATGGGTGCTTTAACATTGCAGTGCCTGCAGAATGCATGTAGTGCTATGGTATCATAATTGGCCCACCAAGTGACCACCTTTGCTTACACTATGTGGCTGTCTGGCCTACTTTACTTAACCTTAACACAACATTAACACAACACAACCTTAACACAACCTTAACACAAGGAGGAGGAGGGAGGCAAAAAAAGGGATCTTCAATTAATTTTCTTGCATAGATGGCTCATGCATCATATTTTTCTTATAGTGCAGGATTTGTTACTCAAAGTGAAGCTTGCTATATGGAGAATATCTACATTTTTTCATATGTATACCGAACAAGGATTGTATTGTTCACGGTGTCACTTTTTATATTATACTCACGTGACACTAAGCCCACTTGTATTAATGCAGGTATGGCTGGGCCTGCAGAGAAAGTGTAAGCAGACTGTGCTGTGTTGCTGATCAGTGCTGATCTCCACGCCTGAGTTGGTCCCACAACATCCAGGCACCAGCGTGCTTTGCTTCATCATTGACATGGTAATATGATATGGAGAGCTTGCACCTGGATATCAGTTTTGAGCTTGAGGTTTGAGAAATATCTTGAGATAGAAGACACAAGGGTTGGCCTTGGTGATAGATACACGTGTGTGTTTTTTTAAAGTGCTCTTTTTGAAATATGCTTCGTGGATCTATTTTCAGCAAATGTTTACATTCCTTAATTGCAAACTGCCATGGAGCTGGTTTATGCCTTAAACTAGCACTCTTTCACCAAGAAAAAGCCTTATTTAGCATAAAATTCATAGGAAAGGCAAGGAGGTGACAGGACAGAACACTACTAACACCATCCAATTTTACTGCTTGCACAGCAATATAAAGCGAGAGTTGAAAGGACGAGGTTTGGGTTTGTGTTCGTTGGTTCTATGGGTTTTGGAGCCCCACACAGCTTCTTTGCTAGGCAGACAAGCTTGTGGGATGTGCTTCTGAAATTTGTACAGCACACTGACAGCGCAGGTGCGGGCCTCATCTTCGGAAGGAAGTGCACTGACGGCACCATTCACGGCGCAGATGACTCTCATAGAGTCAGGCAAGGCACCAGTGTTGATGTTTGTTCCCTTGCCCAAAACAGCATGTTTAGGTTCAGTATAGTTGTAAGAAGACAAGTTAAAGATTACTTTCATGGTTTGAGTGGCCGCATTTTTCTTAGAGCACTGAATTTCTTTTCTTGCAACTGCCTGCCCTGGTGTTTCCTTAGCGTCAGCATGAAGTTGGCATGGAGTTACGCATCCGGGATCTCGTGCACAATGACCCTATAGTTGACACTTTGCGAAGAATACATCGGCTTCCAAGCCCTTCATTTTCTGTTGGCATACTTTTACTTGTACTGTTAGCAATTTCTTCTCGGCTTGCTGAATTATCCTGAGGCCCCACACTGACACTACTGATGTCTTCAATTGAAGACTTTTCAGGATAAGACTCCTGGCATTGCAAGTGTGGTTTCAAAAAAGGTGGCACTTACAGGTGGCTATTCAAGACCTGAGTGAAATGAACCGGCAAGTCTTGGTTACATCTTGTGTGTAGTCCTGTTGGAGTTAAACGTTTTACGAAAAATTGTATCGTCACTAGCACGATGATAAGCACTTGGTCATTCACCACAACTTCATAGTCGTTACCTGGCTAAATGAATTTTCGTCGAACCCTTATTAATACCTTCTACAGATCTTATGTACAAAACATTGTTACCAAGACTTACTGGTTCGTCTCACTCGCGTCCAGAATAGAAATCTGTAAGTGCCACCTTTCCTGCAAAGAACCTTATCCTGAAAAGTCTACACTTGAAAGCATCGGTAGTGTCAGCGTTGGGGCCTCGAGATAATTCGACCAGCTGGGAAGAAATTACTGGCAGCAAGAGTTCAAGAGTGCTGACAGAAAATCAAGAGCGTGTGAACTAGAGCAGACCATTATTCGGGTCTTCTGGGACATACAGCTGAATAGTCAACTTCACAGCGAGACTAACGGGCCACCTGTGCGGGCAGTCACAAGAAAGCTTGATGTATTATAACCAAAACAGCCTGTTCAAACCAGGAAGTTATCTTGAGCTTGTCTTCCTACAAGCCCACTAAACCTGAAACTGCCATTCTGCGCAAAAGACAACTTCAACACTGGCACTTCACCCAACACTGACGAAAGTAAGCTGCATCGTGTAACGTGCCAGCAGTAAGCTCTTTCTGAAGCAGGAGAAGGGCCCACGAGCTTACCTTCCATGGTGTAATTCAGGAACCTGTCTCGGCTCCAGAAAGGGAGCTTTTTTGGCTTGGCATGGGTCAATGACCATAAAATTATCATTAGCAAACAGAACGCATTAACAGTTGCAGACTAAGGGTAATGTCTTTACTTGCTTGATTTTGTGGACAAAAACTGATGAAAGGGTGCCCAATGTGACTAGTTATCCTGTCCAGGAGTCCGTGATTTCAAGAAGTTTGACAATCATTTCATTGGCTAACAATCGCAAAGCATACTTGTGCTGTCATTTGAAACAAAACCTATGCACTTTAAGGAACGGTGACAATTTCTTTAGGTGTGGGGAGCACCTGCACTGCATATATAATTTTGGTTAAAAAGAAAGTAAGGCGGAATGGGCCATATAAAATTAATGACAATAATTTTGGCATAAGTAGATTTTTGCTCAAACCATCTGAAAGTTTCTTGTTTTAGAAAGTATTAAATTTTGTTAAACGTAGCTGCTGTCAGATGATTCTATATAAGCGTTTGGCCTTATGTAATACTATTTGCTTTAAATAAAATTTTTGGGTTTTATTTGTCAAAACCTCAATATGATTGCTGAACGACATATTGTAGGGCAAAGGCACAAATACACACATGATATACGAAAACATGTCACAGGTGCTGCTAATAACTTAATTCGAAACACAACAGGATACGTATATATACTCTACCGAATGCACAGGCGCACTAGCCACTTCGGGAAGACAACAGAGGGCGATTATCCTGTGCTAACACAATCATTTTGAAGATCTAAAGAAAGCAAGTTCCGCATCGTACAAAACAACAGAGGTCTGACTTACACAAGCACTACTTTTTCATTTAAAACGCTTTGCAGTAGCTCACATGCAATTTTATCTTTACTTCTGCCTGGGATCTTCACATCATAAAATCTCGCACGTCAAGGGCAGCCTTTTTTTGCTGATAGATGTGCATTCAAGTCTGTCGTCATGTTTTTAGCATGCTCCCTCATTCAATCATTGATGCAGGAGTCAGTTTGTCCTACATAGGACTTTCCACAAGGCAGTGGGATTTCATAAACCACACCGGGACCACATTGCCCGTAAGGTGTTACATGTTGTACTTGGCAGCTTACCTTAGATCTGCCCATTATGCGGGGACACGTTCGGGCCAGCCTATTGGGAACAGAGAACAATAGAGGCACTCCATGCCGGTTCGCCACTTTCTTTAAATTGTGGCTCAACTTATGCACATACGGTACAACTTGCGGTCTTGGGCCACTCGGGTCACCAGCTCTGGCCTCATTCACCAGTGTGCCCGCTTTTGTAGTGTTCTCTTTTCCCAATATGCTGGCCCAACTGTGTCCCCGCATAATGGACAGATCTAAGGTAGGCTGCCAAGTACAACACGTCACACCTTACTGGCGATGTGCTACCAGAGGGGTTTATGAAATCCCACTGTCTTGTGGAAACGTCATATGTAGGACAAACTGGCCGCTGCATTATGATCGAATATGGAGTATGCTAACAACACGACGAAAGACTTGAATGCGCATCTTTCAGCACACTGTAAAGCCTGTCCTTGTGCGAGATTTCATGATGGGAAGATCCTGGGCAGAACTAAAGATAAAACAGCACGTGAGCTGTTGGAAGCATTTTACATAAAAGAAAAAAAGTAGTGCTTGTGAAAGTTGACCTATATTGTTTTCAAGATGTGGAACTTGCTTTCTTTAGATCTTCAAAATGATCGTGTTAGCCCTGATAATCGCCCTCTGTGCTCTGCCCGAAGTGGCTGGTGTGCCTGCGCGTTGTGAGGAGTACATATACTGTATCTCGCTGTGCTTCAAATAAAGTTGTTAGTAGCGCCTGTGACGTGTGTCTGTGTATCTTCTGTGTATTTGTGCCTTTGCGCTATGTCGTTCAGCAAACAGCAACTTGCCTAACACCAAGTCCTTCTGCACAATATGAAAATGGGGGACACTGTAGTGGGGAACTCTGGATTAACTTTGAACACCGGGGGTATGTGCCCAATGCACCTTCTGGGGGTGTTGTTGCACTTTGCTGCCATCAAAATGTGGCCGTTGTGCATGGGATTTTATCCTGCGCCATTTGGCTTAGCAGTGCAATGCCAAAGCCACTACGCCACCACGATGTTTAGTTTTGCTGGCAGAATAGCAGTTTCCAAGCAATTTAATTAGCTCGACCTGTTGATGCTGCTCTCTAAAAGTAGATTTTATGCATGTTACTTATGTTGCTTCAGTAGTAGTAATTATTATTACTCAAATAATGCCTTTTTTTACTGTAATAACACTTGTTTCAGTGATCTGCTAATGTAACAGGTTATACTACGACACTATAATGCACGTTTCTTTAGGAGTCATAAGCATTGCAGGAAACCACTTATTTTTAATAAATTTTGTTCAGTATCGCATGTTCTGAATGCTAAGCATTCATTGCATGTGTGAAAAAAAAACTGTTGGCTTTTGTTTACTTTTTCAGGGTGCGCGGCAAGCTCTCACTCAAGCAACACATTCCAGTGGTCTTCTGTCAACAGACTGGGTGTATTGAAGTACCATTACGAGGTCCAATAAACAACGCTTGCGAGATGTGTGACGTGCTCTTGCTTAAAATCGGAGGACTTCACTATTAATGTAAGCTTGAATAGGTGTGCTGAAGAACCTGTGTAACGTGTACTTGTTTATTAACAAGTACAAACCATTACCTCACCTGACATTTTTTTTTCACCTCAACATAACTCTTTACTGTAGATTTCTGAACAAACCATTACAGCGACACAACACTGCAGTAAGGTCAGCACAAGTGTTCATGCATGAACACTTGTATTTACAAGAATTCTATTTGCATTATTATACTAAATATGAATATGAGGTGCGTATCTTTTTCAGGGTGCATACTCTCGCAAGTCGTACAAGCTCGTCATCTTGTACGCACTCAGCTCGTAGAAACGAACTCGTTCATAATGTAGGAGAATCTCGTTCAGTGACAAGAACGCGATCTCGTACAAATGTGTGCGAGAAATGTACGCGATGATTGCTGCGTAGACTGTACGAGGTTCTCGTAGACTCAACGAGTTCTCGCAGACTGAACGAGTTTCTCGCACAGTCTACGGAGCAATAATCGCGTACGCTATTTCTCGTACATTCTCGTTCACATTTTTTTCAATAGAGCTTCGTGCTGTCTCTCGCTTCAACGCAAACTAAACGTCAAGAGCACAGCACAAATGAAGCTACAGGCACTACTTTGTACACATCGGAGATCGCTTTGAAGATTACGCCAGCGCGGGCGCGAACTCTGCACGTCGCAGATCGCTGTCAAGATACGGCGCCCGCGTGTCAACGCCGTTATCAGCAGCTGTCTTCGCAGAAGTAGGCCCCCGCCCTCCTTCGCCTCCCCCTCGTGCCTGGCGCCCGACAGAAGAAGCACTCTTCTGCCCCAGCTTTCTCGCTCACGCGCGCGAGATTGAGCCTCGATCTTCGGCTGACACTCACCAGCTTTCACTCGCACATACAGCATACGGCACGAGGCGACGATGTTGTCGAGTCTGAGCTTTATAGGAGACATCACGGCGACGGCTACGGCAGAAAGGCACTTGAAGTGCCAGTATAATTTCTTTCGCTATAAAAAAGGACTGACACTTTGCTTGTCGCACTTTGTTCATTTTCACCTGACACACAGTGCACAAGAAAAGGTCCCTGGTATCCCGAAAATATATACATTTATTTACGAGCTGATGCAAAAAAGGTTTCCAACACCTACTCCCCCATAGCTGTCGCACTTGAAAAAGTTCATCTGACTACACCTCTCCCAAATGGAAGCCCGCACAAATACTGGAAAATGAAGCCAAGCCACCCGATCCATTTTGACGTACGTAGTTCTAACATCATATAAAGTGCAGCAAATTTTCTGAATGTTTATTGGAGAGCCATATAACGCATGCACTGCATAAGAAATCTTACTGATAAAAAAGAAAGTACACGCTGTTGCTGTGGTGAAGATGGACAGATGAGCTACTTTACATCTGTCCACCTTCGTACGCATCTCTCTCACTTGTGGTTGCCAGTAGTGATCTTTATCTTTGTAAAACTCAGGCGCCACACCAAGGTATCTTATCGGAGTAGTTTCCCGCCTAATATTTCCAAATACGTCTCAGGTCGAAGGCCATTCTCCATACCTAACCACAGGCACTTTCCCGAATTCACTGGACTTCCGCTCCCTTTGTTGTCACAGGAAAGAGCTATGTATCTGCATAAGCCAAGAGTTTAATATCTCACTCATGCAGGGGAAACAGTTGGATGGAACCATTCTGCAATACGGGGAGGCACAGTGTTATAATATACACAGAGAAGGGGGCTGACAGGGTAACGGAGTAGCGAACGTTGCATACTAACTGGCTGTCCAACCATCTTATTCAATATTAACTGTGCGGAACAGTTCAGGTACGCCATGGCTACACCTTGTCTGATAACAGTGCCGACATTGATGCATTCCAGTATAGCTCAAAATATCATGCGAAACCCAATGGAAAACTTTTTCGAGGACTATCCGAAGAAGCGCAAGATAAACCTGCAAAGGGTCACAGTACTCGCGAACACATCTAGCCTTATCGATGCAAATACGAATTGAACGACAAGTTTGATGATGGCCAACAATTTGGTGGATAATAAACTGAAGCCTAGCTGCTAAGTTCTTGATAAGGATTCTATAGTCAATACTTGCCAATGAAATGGGTCTGTATGACGAGGGCACTTCTGGTGTTTTCGTTTGGTCTGTTTTTATGGGAAGAGGGGGATATGAGTTGAGTTATACAACGGCGGCCCGCGAATACCTCCAATATTTCAGCGCATCTGGCCACTCGAGGCACTTTGCGTGTATTCGCGGGCTTCTTTCAGGCTTGGAAAAACGTTTTTCTGCAGGACAACTTTCGCATTGATAACTTTCATCTAATTATAATATTTGAGAAGTTTAATGATTAATTAGGACTGATTTTCTAATCAGACGGAATGCAAAAAAAATATTTTGAGGATCTCCAAGCGATGGCAACCATTATTACCTTGGTTCTGTCTAGCTACATGGCATTTACGCATTTTTAAAATTTGGTGAAAATAACGTGGGACACCCTGTGTAACCGCCCCGTTTAGGCCAAATTTTGCATCCACTAACTCTATTAAGGGAAGGACATTTATTTTAAGCATCAAATTATTTTAGCTCCAGTTGTCGGCGACCTTCAAGTGACCTTGAGCCAAGAGCCAGAGTCGGGACCCGGGCACTCAAACGAGAACATCCAGGCAAGTTGCGAGAACAAAACGAGATCATCGGGCGACCACTCAAATCTTAAGAAAATGCTGTCTCTGGCTCCCAACCCTTTGTATTACATATAATTCTTACTGCATTACATATAATATTTTAGAGTTACTGGCGAAACAAGCTACAAAAATATTGCTTCTGAGTCATTCATAACCTTTCTTCGCAATATCACTCGAATGACCGCATTTGCCTTACCACTTGTCATTTAACGAATGCTATAGAAGAAATCGGCTGCCTCCATGTAGAGCAAGTATAGTACTAAATGGCCAAATAAAATTTTCGATTCCTAGAAATGACTGCAGAGTTGAAGCGCTCATCTCAACTACGCAGTCTTTGGTTTCAGGCATCGTAACATTTCAAAGTATGTCACACACCTCCAATACGCAATATTCCCATTTTTCATATCTCGTCAATGCTTACGACAACAAGAAATCGTATGCATGGTGCATAATCTTGAAACAAGACCGACGAGCACACACATGCCGTGCCAGATGACGGCAGAGAAAACTTCACTGCGTGAACACGCACCGATATGTGCGCGAACTACGCAAAGGTGACATGATGAAAATTAGAGCAATAAAGTGTGGAAGAAATAAAGGCGAAAGCACAGAGCGCTAGACTCTCAAATGAAGCTTCAATAAAAAGGATTATACATACTCGTATAAGCAAATACATGCGCACAACGGCACCAATAAGGAAGCAGTATGAGAGTTGACTCGCATTCTAAAAACTCGTATTGTGCGTGTATATATATGTACCAGTTTTAACACGAAAGTGTTTTATGCCGGGGTCCACCAAGACTTCACTGACGTATTTCCGTCACGGAAATACGTCACACAAACATACACGAACATAATACAAAGAAAGAAACCAGAAGAAAAAGTTCCACAAACATACAAAATTTGGAAATCGAACCCACGACCTCTCGGTCCGCGACGATAGATCGCCGAGCGTTTAACCCATTGCGCCACAAACGCATTTGCAGAGAGCTACACAGACGCGCCGTATATATCTAACACTCCTCCGTGTACCCGCGCTCTTGCTCGGGGCGGTGCCGCCGCCTACGAGCAGAAAAGAGAAGTACTGCATTATGACACTAACGCTATAGTGCCTGGAATATACTATAGTGCCTAGAATATACTTACTAGTGTGCCGACCGCCGGGCGTTTCCAATGGGAGACGCTGGCACCGCCGGTGATGCCTTCCGCCGGAGGCCACCAGACGGCGACACTGTTTGGGACCGTGCTAACCGAGCGGCGCATCACGCGTCGCTTGCGCTTCGGATGCACTTCGGATGCGCGTTCGTAAGCGCAGTCAGTTGCGGCCACCGTTACTAGATTACTCTGCGTTGGTTGTGGCGCGTTGTAGCTTTGGCAACCTTGGACCAAGCCGAACGAGCCGCTAGAGCCAGTGGGGCCCTGGAATAGGGGCTTCACCCGCAAAAACCTCAGTCTGCTATTTCAATAAAATGTTTATTCCTCCTCCTCCTTCGAGCAAGTAGCATGTGGTGCCTCCGCATGTCAGTGCTGGGTTTCTTTTCTGTGCGAGTGGTTCGCACTTGTGTCTGTTCGCGGACGCAACCGAGATGTCGTCGCAGAAAACGAGGCGTAAAGACAGCACCTGTTTTGTCCCATATTGTACAACTGGATACCGCTCAAACAACGAGCAAGTCTCATTATTCAGCGCGCCTGCTGACCCAGAACGTTTTGCCGAGTGGGAGAAGAATATAAGAGGGCAGATCGAAGGCTAACTCTGGCGGCTGTCGCTTGTGAGAAACACTTTAATAATTGCTACATTGAGCGCTCGTTCAAAATTAGTCGACGGTGTTTCGCCCATGAAAATGTGCCCTGTTTAATTACCGTCATTTATGGTAATTAATTTAATTTATGGTAATTAGATACAACTTGGTGTGAATTTAGCATTTGTGGACATGTCTCGCATATAATAGTTTACTGTGGAAAAAGTTACTCTTCTTCGGAAACCGCGTATTTATTTATTGGTATTTTTCGCAGAAACACCCGGTATCGTGTAGCGTTATAATGATAACTGTGTGTACGATCGTTTGTAAGTGCAACGAAATCATATTCTTTCGATTACACTTTGCACCTCAACCAACGTTGCGCAGAGCGAAACGGGCTGGGACAGCCCATTGGCGTCTGTCGCATACGCGCGCGTTGGCTAAAGACGCCGCTCGGCATAGCACGGTCCGTACGGCTATCGCCGTCTGGTGGCCGCCAGCGGAAGGCATCATTCTCCGTGCCACCGGAAAGCCCGCGGTCGGCACACTAGTAAGTATATTCTAGGCACTATACTAACGCGCACCGACAGTGAACGCTTCGGTGGTCTCAGCACTACGACGCCTCGATGCCAGCATTCGAAGGGACGCTGGCATCAAGAAGCACTACCAACGCCACCTAGGTGGCGTTCAGCGTACTCAGCACAGCGGAGCGTGGCCTCCGCAATTAGCTCTGAAAATGTTTCTGAAGTTGATCGCGGAGGCTGCAATTACGACGCGCTGTACGCGCTGATTTGACTCGGTGACGATTCAGTTACGTGCTTTGTCTTGCGTGTTGTATTAGTGTATCAGTTACGTGCTTCGTCTTTCGCGTTGTGCTAGCGTGTGCAGCGTAGTGCAGCTTCCATATGCACGACGGTTGCTCATGGTCATCGACGTTGGTAGTCGCGATGGAGGAGACGTGCCACCAGGCGTCAGCGTGGGTGCATCAACGCCTAAGGGCGCTTTAGCCACAAAACACCAATAGACATTATATATCAATGTCCAATAAACATTACACTACTTCTGTGAAGACACGTTTCACTTTCGTGTTCTATACCGATTCCTATATAAGAGGGATCAACCACATTTTTTTTTCTAATAAAGGATTGCTTGAGATTGCAGTACTTTGCATTATCACCCTTCTTTTTACTGTCCTTGGTTAGGACGGTTTTTAGCGACCATTCAAGAATGCTGAGGTGGCGGGTAATGCTGGCCTTTGTTGCGCCATATAGCTTCTCGGCCTGTTCGATTATTCGAAGATTCTTTCCGAGCGTGAGTGGTTTTCGGATCCGTGACATCGTGAGCTGCACCAGTCGCAGCCGAGAATTCCGGAATTTCCTTGCAGACTAAAAAGGAAACGAAGTTTTGAAATGCCGAAAACCTTGCACGCGCAAGCAGCAGCAGCGGTCCAGAACCCTTCGAGTAAGCGCGGAGGTGGAGGAAAGGCAGTGTTGGCAGTGCGGTGGAGGGTGAGAGGAGGGCAAGAGGAGGAGGGCCAGCTTATCGCACACCCGTTACCAGCCGGCGGCAGTGTGCTTACGTGCCAGCCTGCCTCTGCTTAGGGCTTTTTTGTCTCAGACGGTACCAGAGAGGCATCACACAAGAAGGAACTGGCATGAAATTGCGTCGTGTGATCCGAGTTTTTAAGACGTTTTTTCTATGGGGCTTTTGCCAGGACCAAACCAAGTCGTAGTAAAATGCGGGCCGTTGCATCACCGGTGCAGGTATTATTGAGGTTTGCCTTTATTTGTATTGCAGCTCATGTATTGTACAAGGGCAATTTAGTAACACATCTCGAACAACGTTTGCAGTAATAATAATATGTCTGTTAAATCTCACATAGGAATGTACGAGGTCTGTTAGAAATGTATCCTACCTTATTTTTTGGCGAACACCTAATGGATATAAAACAAGCCGCGCTTGTATCAGCCGATCTTGAACATTCGTGCGCATGCGCGAATTTTTTCCCGCCTGCCCATAGCGTCAGTCGCTCGGGACGCAACGTTTGAGTGAGGTAGTGCGCAGTGCTCTCATCAGTTTTTTTCATTGCAAGGAAAATGGCGGAGCGACTGGAGCAGCGCTACTGCATCAAATTTTGCCAGAAACTGGGCGACAGCCAAGTAGAAAGCATTCGGAAGATTCAGACGGCTTTCGGTGACGATGCTATGAGCAGCACACAGATTAAGGAGTGTTACAACTGGTTTAAAGACAACCACATATCGGTGGAGAGCGAGCCATGCTCCGGTCGGCCATCAACAAGCCGAAATGACCAGGTCATTGCCTAAAGTGAAGGCTGTGGTGATGCGGGACCGTCGTATGACTATCCAAGAAATTGCGGAAGAGGTGGGAATCAGCACTTTTTCTGCACATTCCATTATGACCGAAGATTTGGCCATAAGGAGGTCAACAGGAAATTAGCGCATCCATCGCGACAATGCTCCTGCACATTCATGGCACTTGATTCAGACTTTTTTGGCGAAAAACCAGACTCCTGTAGTTCAACAGGCTCCTTACTCTCCTGATATAGCCCCCTGTGACTTCTGGCTATTTCCCAAAATTAAGAGGCCAGTTGAAAGGAGCGCAATTTAACACAAGAGAGGACATTATGGCTGCCACGACAGCTGAGCTCCACTCCATTCCGAAAGAGGCCTTCTCGGGAATGCTTCCAACAATGGCAGCACCACTGGGAGAAGTGTGTGGAGTCCCAAGGAGACTACTTTGCAAGTGATTAGGTTTCCAACGCTTCAGTTATGCCCGTTTTTGTTTCTTTCGACAAAAGTCAGATACTTTTCTAAGAGACCTCGTATGCCTACCGTGTCATTGGCTAACTCACCTGTGTTGGATGAGGAGTGATAGCGTGTACTTTGGTATTGCAATTTTGTATATATGGATAGTAATTTGGTGAACCTTTTTTTGCAGCTTCCGTATTAAGAAGAGTATCGACTGGCACTGCTTCCATAAACGTCTGAAGCTGACTGATCATTGTCATACAAGAAAGAAGAGTGATCCGTACTGGTATACTTAGATATTCTCGGAAACAAAACGTGCAGTTGCTTATGGCTACTAACGCGGAGTTATTTCCTGTTACTAATTAATTGGGGGAGCTGGATGAGATTTATTGCACTTCAATTCCAGAAATTTCCTTTGCACTTATATGTAACGTGCGGTATGCAAGAAATAGCATAAAATACCAGTGCCACCTTTTTAACTCCAGAAATGCTGCAACGGTAGTGAAAAACAGTATTGAAGCTCGGGCTTTATTTTTGCCTATCAAGGTCTATTTTGTTCACATTTATGATATGTTGCTCCGTTAGATTATTTTTTTACCTCACCAAATCACAGTAATCGAAAATACCACTCTGCGCCTGCATCAGCAAACCCGCGCCAACAGGCCGCGACGAATAGGCTTATCCAACAGGCTGCCAACACCAACAGGCCGTTGCCATCAGGGCGATACTATCAGACAGATACTATCAGGTTAATACCATCAGGCCTACACCACTAGGCCACTACAATCAGGCCGATACAATCCGGCCCAAATTGAGCATCCCGTCAAACTTTTAGGCTGAGGTAATTTTTGACTAGGTCGAGCTGTAACTTCTAGTACGCTTAAGTTTTATTTGTCATTTCCAACAGCGACGTTCAAAAGGCAGATACAGTGGACTTAAGGCCGCACATTTGCAGCCGACCACTTCTGCGGGGCAAAAAAGAAAAAGTAGCGATAGAAGCTTAGCGCGCTGCACTGTCGAAAGAAGAAAAGTGGTTGAGGACAGCGGCTCCACAGGCAGTAAAAAACGCCATATAGTAGCCATTTCATTCCTACATCCACTCTCTATAACGGGAGAGCCAGCAATTGTCTTTTACAACGAAGCTGCGTATGGCTAGGATCTTGCAGGATGTCTACAGTGACATAGACCAAGAATGTGGGTCGGTCTTGGTGATTGTGAAGAAAGGGCCCAAGTGCAATGGCCCATACCACTGCGGACTACGGGCGGTGGATATATATATATATATATATATATATATATATATATCGGTTTATGTATAGAGTGCCTTACGAATTGTAGGAATGGTGATTTGGACCTGTTAATGGTTACCCTAATTTTATCGGAAATCAGACTCGAGAACACCTTCATTTTCTTGGACACCCCTATCCGCCGCGGTGGCTCAGTCAGCTAAGGCGTTGCGCTGCTGAGCACGAGATCGCGAGATCGAATCCCGGCCACGGTGGCAGCATTTCGATGGAGGCACAATGCAAAAACGCCCGTGATCTTGCGCTGTAGTGTACGTTAAAGAACCCCGGGTGGTCAAAATAAATCCGGAGCCCTCCACCCCGGCGTGCCTCATAATAAGAACTGGTTTCTGCACGTAAGAAACCCCAGAAAGAAAAGAAGAAGAAAAAGCCGGAGTACATTGGTACTTGTTTTTGTATTTGTGAAATTCTACGGTTTTGCGTGGCATAACTACGACATGTTATGAGACACTGATTCTGAGTTCAGTTCAGACACTGATTATGAGTTCAGTTTTTACATTCTGGGGTTTTTTAAGGTGCACCTAAATATCAACACGCGAGTGTGTTTCCCTTTCGCCGTAATCGAATACCGTAAGTTATTTCCTGTTACTAATTAGTTGGGGGAGCTGGATTAGATTTATTGCACTTCAATTGCAGAAAACTTTAGGCTTGGATTGAAGTCGCGATATTTTGTTTAGATGCGAACGCTATAGCCATTATAACCGCTAATTAAGCTAATGCGCCGGCTTTTTTTTATGCATGGGCTGGAAAATGATTGACAGGGCTTACGGGCCAAATATTAGTATCGTGAATGGCTAAATGATGTTGTTTACAGACGCCAAGATCTGAACTCAATAAAAGATTCCTTATCAATTGTACCGCATTCTGTAAGGCGAGGAACACGCGAACATAAACGGAATGTTGCGCTAGATTTCTTTTCTGGTAGAATACTCCACGTAAAACAGAGAATAAGGAGCCAGATCGGCCATATATTGTTCTAAAAATTATAATTCAATAAATACTCATTGTGAGTCAAAGGGGTGTTATATTTGTTGTTGCGCTTCGTATAAAGCAAAGGTGCGATTGTGTATAGGCGGAATTTCGATACACTAGTAAGCAAGGCAACACTAAAACATGACAATATAAGGTGTTTTTCTAGCACTTATTGGCGTACAACTACATATAACGCGCAGCACACGCGTGTTAGCGCTGCACAAATCCGCAAGCATCAAAAAATTTGATGCAAGGCGAGTGGTTAGTGAATGGGCTGCTCGTCTGATTTTCTTCTTTTTCATCTTTTCCCTTCTGACTTGTTTCATTTGGTGGCAGTACCTCTTTCACGCAAGTCCCGCTCCGGCACTTCTGGAAAGGACAAAGAGTTGATTTGTGTAAGCTGTTATATTGCTTGAACATATTGGCCGGCTACCTCTTTAAAGAGCCGAGTCATTTGTCATTTGAGTATTATTTATTCATGCCATTGCACTCCTGCTGCAGCGAGAAATTTCGTTGTGATTGCCGTGGTGATTTTATTCGAGTTTGCTAATCGTTCACCATTTGTCATGCCAGCAGAACTGTTTTTTTTTTTTTCTGAATGAAATTGTGAGCAATATTCTAACACGGCACCTCACTTGACTATGTCAAGTAGCGCTGCTCGAGGCCGAATTTTTGGTAAATAATTATCAAAGTGTGCCTTGTGTACATGCGCGAGGTTTGCGGTTTTTGAGCAAAAAACAAAAAGCCTAAGAATCGAAAGTGTAGTCACAGTTTCCTAAATACTAGTGGCTTTGTTGTTTTCTAACGTCTAAGCACCCAAAATACTTTTTTTCCGCAAAGGCCTGAAATTCACTTGTCTAACCTTCCAATTTCTATTTTTGCATGGTTGTGAAGCTTCAAATAAGGCTTCCGCTAGGCGTGAAATAAATAAATTTTTCGGTGCAAAGAGGATTGCAATTTGTTTGCTCACTGGAACTGATGACTGCTTTTTTTCGTATGTTAGCATCACGTCGTACAGTTGGCGTACAGCAATGCACTGGCTGGGCTAGTTAAGAACATTTTGATGCAGGTCTGGGACACTGACTCGGGCTTTCGTTGGGCTCGCAATGGGGCTGGCTGTGACCTTTGGTTGTGACTTTTGAGTTTGTTCAATAAAAATTGCCACCCTTGCAGAATTTTGGACCTGTGCCACCTGTCAGTCTACCGTAAAGCAGGAGCTGACCAGCTACTCAAGAGGGGAGGTAGTCTTCATTGATTAGTGCATGTTAGGGCCACCTCGCTGTCTATGGCAATACGGTGCATATAGCAACTCACCCCACATATGCGCCAGAATTTCTGTCTTCGCGGCACTGTGAAAGTCTGGTCAACATAATTACAAGTGTATAAGGCCTTCGTTTATTAAGACAACTGCCTACGGTAGACTGTATAGCATAATCAATGGGGGAAGAGTGGTGGCGAAGTAAATTCAAGACTGGTCAGTCGTCGCAATGCCAGAGAAAAATGATAAGGGAGCGAGACATATAATTACTAGACAAACTTATGCTACATATCTTAATGTGACGATGTTGAAGTGATGCAACAGCTCATCGAAGCAGGCGAAAAAAAAAATGGGTCGCGAGTGTTCTCATATTTCTAAGCATTTCTTGTAATAGCAACCACAAGCGTAAGATATGAGGTAAATTTCAGGGCGGATGGTTGCACACATGAGTAGACGCCATGCTTACTGCACAGTCGTTCGATTACTTTTAACAGCGAAGCTGTTTAAGCCGGCCGCAATTTGTGGTTCGTATCAAGAAACTGCCAAGAAATAAAAGAAATTCAAGTTTCATGCCGAGGCGGGATTCTAACCCGCGTACCCATAGTTTCAAGGCGAGCGTCCTAACCACTAGGCAATACAGCCTTTTTTTTTCTATATTACCTTCTTCGCAACAATACACCCGTACAAATACAACGCAAGTCACTTGGTGCTACGCAATATTATTACACAATTTGTCTAGACTTTACTAATTTAAAAGGCCTTCAAAGAAGTCACCACCGACACCAAAACTTCAAGCTCCTGAAACCACTCTGGTCATTCAATCATACAGCCGCGATTGCAGAGCTTTCATTTATGCGAACCACATGATTGTGTTCGGACGTCGTCGTCTTCGTCCACAGCTGGCGCGTTCGAACGCTCGTGCTCTGCGAGGTGAAGAGGTTTTGCGCGCTATGAGAGCGAGAGAGAGACGCATTCACGGAGTGGGTTTGTTGGTACGCATTGTTGCCATTACATCGAGGTGTCGGTGTTGTGCGCTATGCGCTATGCAACGTTACTCTGCTACGCAATGCGCAGTGACGGCCGTAGGTCCAACACGCACGAAAACAAACTATCCTCATCATGAGTAATAAGATGTTAAGTTCGCGCGCACTTCCGCAAAATGCTAGGCTAAGATCGCCCAGCTTCGCTGTTTCAATCGTTGCGCGGCCGAGTGCAAGGTTCAGCGTTGTTTTTGTTCTAGCACAGAAACTGGATAGACATTCGCCACACTTACTAATGTGCTGCCCTGCATTGTTTTCAAAGTGTACACTTATGGCAAGAACAAATAACCGACACATTTGAAAAGCTGCAATTAAGTAATTTATTGTCGCAACACCAAATGAGCACCACAATACTTGGCGAAGTAAAACTCGCCATTGGTTCCATTTATTTTCTTCATGCATATTAAAAGCGGTTCGAATAGTCTGCAACAGCTTCTCGCATCATTAGTTCGGCTTAATAATTTCACACCTTAAACATATGTTTTATCTATACTACCAACTAACGCGGACGCTTCCGAACGTTGCATCGATGATGATTTGGTTACGGGATATAAAAAGTCGCAGTTTCACCCGAAAGGCGAATCATCAATTGCGATAGCAGATTAGTAGAGAGCTATACGTTGTGAAGATAGTAGTTTTATCGACTGCATAAACTTGGACTCATTCGCTTATTAAGTGAATGAACAAGCATAGTGTCAGCGCGGACAAGTAAACATGAATAGATCACACTCGATGAACGCAGGCAACCACTGTCAGAACGCTGGGGTGTGCAAGCGCGGCTGCAGCAGCGAGCAAAGATTCTTGCGGTGTATCTCTTCACGGGAAACTGAGCGGCGAAAGCAGAGCGCATACAAAGGTCAGAGCCGTCTGGAGATCGCTTTGAATAAACGGTGCGCGCGACAGCCCGGAGCCGCGCAAACTACAAGTACGCAGTTACTGGCAGAGTAGAAGCTGCACGACCTCCCTCCTTCGGTGTCTTCCCGCTTTCCTTCTTTCGCGTACGAGATTGAGTCGCCAGTTCCCCTTGCGCCCGGTCGCAAGATAAGCTTTTGATGCCGCAACTAAATATCGCCAGCTCTCCCTCCCTCCCTCTCTTTTATGCCCCCCGCCCTTTCGCACAAAGGAAGAAGTCGCGTATGCTCTCCGTGAAAGCGCGCGTCCCTCGCGCGATTTCACTCGCACATACAGCATACGGCGTGCGGCGACGATTTTATCGCCCTCGGACTTTATGCCGAACCCCATGGCGACGGCGACGACGACGCAGACGGCATACATCCGCTACAGGATTGTCCATATAACTGCTATAGCAATAAAAGTAAACGCCGAAACAATTTACTCAAGACATTTTCGTTTGACCATATAACAAAATTCAGGTACATAAATGACACTATCCATGAGCTCATTCGTATGTATTTCATTTTTTTACCCCACGCTGGGTTGATGAGAATCCGAGTTAACGAAGAACTACGGCATCTTAAATTTCAAAATAATAACAGTAGCTAACCTGTCTACGCAGTACCTGCAATGTTCTTAAACCCACATGTTCAAACCAGCTATACAGCGCAGAAGTTCACCCGAATTACGAAAGAAGGATAAACAACTGTCGGACTAAATATTCGCCGTTATAAATTTGCTTGAATGATGCTACAGAATTTTCTTGTTTCATATGACAACATGATCACACATGCATGTGGCACTCGACTATTACCTGTTGGTATACAATGCAACTAGAAAAGCTTATAGCAGTGTTGTATTATGCCATTCTGAAAACGAATGGACCAGCGCCTGTATATTTGCAATCCCGCTACATTTATTAGCAAGAATATGAGCACAGTACAATGCAATGTTTCCGAGATTCAACATTGAGATTAACTGACTAGAGGTGTGTACAACGTGTAGTCGTCAATGGCTTTGTCCTATTTACCTGCACAGCAATTCCTCACAGTACAATACCGGCGCTTGTATCACACATTTAGGCATGATTATAAAGACCAGATGATCTTTTCTGTCCTTGATCGCTTCATATGTCCGGAAAAAATCAAGTGGAATACATGACACTGAAATCTTGCTCTAGTAAACCATCTGTGTGCGGCAGGTACCTTCACAGTAATGAACTACTTCACCCAGGTTAATTTGACCTGAAGCGCTAAAAGGGCAATCCAGGCCGTGCTTGGTAGACACACGAAATTTGGGATCCATGCCAGGTACGGCACATGTTTTAAGAACACTGTACCAGGCTCCTGAAAGCAAAGGCATAGCACTACTAAGCTTCGGCACGCACCGAGCCTGAAAAAATGGCCATTGCCGTGCTCTAACTTTCCTCTATTGATGAAAAAAATCGTTAACTCTGTGTAGGAGGTGCTCCTCAAAAGTTCTGGGAATTCAGTCATAAAATAAAGTGATCACCACAACGCCTAATCAGCACTGTCTCATGAAAAGTAGTTTGAGCATGTATACACTGATCCCAGCATTTCTTCCACGATTCCATGCGTTCGTGGAACTCTCCAGGCGACAGTGTGTCGATGCCCGCCTGCGATTCTGACTGGATCTGTACAACACAGTGGCGCAACGACGGGGGGGGGGGGGGGGGCGTTTCGGGGGTTGCACCCCCCCCCTGAGCCCGACTTAACCCCCCCTTTTGTTTAACCCCTTATCCTTCCTTGCGCATTTGAGTACTGCAACTAAGATGCAAGACGCGCAATCATCTCTACACTTGCAAAAAACGCATTTGTTTGATGATTTCCCGTGAAGAAATTGAAATTAGTGCTGTTTAGATGGTATTGGCAGACCACCAACCCTCCCCCCCCCCCCTGGCAGAGATCCTGGGTACGCTACTGCTACAACAGTGGGAAACCGACGTCCTTTCAGCTTCAACTTCAACTGTGGGAACAAGAAAAAGTCCCAGGGGGCAAGTTCAGGCGAATAGGGTGGGTGCGGAAGTACTGTAATTTGTTTTGAAGTCAGGAACTGCCGAACAACGGCTGATGTGTGAACGGGCGCGTTGTCGTGATGAAGAAGCCAGCTGTTGTTCTTCAACTTCTCCGGACGTTTGCGACGAATGCTCTCTCTTAAGCGCCTCAAAACGTCACAGTAAAGCTTGCTATTCACGGTTTGTCCAGGACGTGCGAATTCCTTGTAAACAATTTTATGTCGGGCAAAATAATCGCCTGATATAAAAAAATGCTTGGTGCTTCCTTTCTTGACATTATAGTTGTTAGGACTAGCAGGACTGATTCAGTACTCTGGCTTAGCATTCGTTGAGATGAACAGCCCACTCCATTGCAAGTTTTATATCGGAATACAATGTATGAAAGTGTTGTAGGACATCAGTCCTTCTTGCCTCCACAATTCACGCCTGCTACACTATTATCAGCTCCATTGTGGTGTCTGCACCAGCCGCAAGTACAGTGGACAATTCCGGGCATAAAAAGAAAGCTGGAGCGCCGTTGAAAACTTTGAAGCAAGGAACTTTGGAACATATTTACAACGTGCATAGATTCCGGCAACGTGTCTACACAGATGGTTCGGTAAAACACAACACCTCTGCTCCTGCAGTCATCATCCCGGCAAAATCTAATGAAATCATAATAAAACATTTTCGTTACCACCTCGACGGGTGCAGAACTTGCCGCACTCTGTGCTGCAAATGATTTTAATAATCAGGAACCACCGCAACATTGGACAGTTTTTAGTGATTCAGTGCATACAAAGCCGAATGCGCCACGGACCCAATGGAGAACTGGCCTCAGAAATACGAGAAATATAACATCGCAGCCATGACAAAGGACACAACATAATCTGTCAATGGCTTCCAGGACGTTGCAACACCAGCGGGAGTGACCACGCGGACGAAGCCGCCCGATCTGCACATGAAAGTGCTGAATTTGTCTTCATTCCACTTTTGCGAACAGACGGTGTGGCTGGACTGCGATTGATGTCCCGGGAATGTGCTTTGCCCCGGTCGGACTCGAGCACTTTCACCAAGTACCGTTTTCGTTCGTATATCGGTTCATATACGGATGCATCTACCACCTGGATTACCACGACATGAACTCATCATGCTGCAGCGTCTGTGTCTAGACGTCGCATTTACAAACTCATATGCCTTCCCTATTGGATTGGGAAACAGCCCCACGTGCGACATGTGCTACAGTGGTGAGACGCTCGCACAGGTTATTTGTGTCTGCCAGAGCTATAATGCCGAAAGACAAGTGCTCTGCAGAGTGTTGGCCCAATTGGACACTTACGCTTTTAGTCCGCTAACGGAACTAAAAGGCTTTACTCGCGTTACTATGGCTCCTGCGGTATACGGGCCTTCACGATAGACGTTAAGAACGCCGCCCCTGCCACTCTAAGTGTACGCGGTTGGTTTGTGCTTGTTTCGCTTTCTCTCTCTTCCTCCTTCCACTCTATCTTTTTATACTCCTACTCCTCCCCCCCCCCCCCTGCAAGTAAGCCAACCGGAACTACATCTTGTTAACCTCCCTGCCTTTCTATTCATACTTTCTCTCTCTTGGGCCAGTTAGTTGTGGCAACTCCTTGAGTGAACAGGTAAGTTAGACGAGTCTAACTCCGATCCGGCCACCACTGGCACTGAATAGAAAAAAAGACGTAGAGTACCCATAAGACACACACACGCATGAGCGCTGTATTCGTCTACGTCCCATTAGTTTCGAAACCGTTCAATCAAAAATGCGCAACCAACTAGCCCGCAATTTCCTTCAGAGCTAGAAAAAAAATTACGTCACTTCCTAAAAAAGTGGTTCCACACTTTTGACATTGCCGATCCGTGGAGGCAGATATCATAAGTACGTACGAAAATACATGCATTCCAAAGCAAGCGTTCCTTTACTTGCTTTCAGATGAAATAAAACTGCACCATAATGAGTGAGTACACATACCTGGAACAGTGGGCAGCTCAAACATTTTACTTATACCTGATGTAATGACGAACATCGTTTTATCTTTTTCTGTGTACCTGGACATCAGATCAGCTGCTTTGAACGCTGGGTTATTCTCTTCCTCCACCTAATTGATAGGAGGCGAGGGGTATCTACACGTACTATCGACTAAAAACGTTTACGGACCATGGGATCTCAGAAAACGTTGAATATCCGAGCAGCCTTTAAAAGTAGCCAGCAAAGCCACACTTTTGTTCGAAAATACCAGTAGAGGCTGGAAATGATACCACGCTGAGTTTAGAGGCTGCGGAGATATTGAGATTTTTGCCAGATTACATGGTTCGTAACATTTTTTAGTCGATAGTACATACATAAAACTGCTGCTAAGAAAAGCAGTTGCTGGCCTGAAGAATACGTTTTCTTGCGCGAATGTGGCTCCAGTGACGTTCTTCTGCCACTTTTCATTACAACCATGAGGAAGCTTTTTCTTTACCCGCTGTTAATCCTCTATAACGCTACCAGAAAAAAAAAGAATTCCAAGTTTTTTTTTCTGATATTTTCTGTTTGATTCCTAGAACAGCCAAGATGGCGCGCTTTCATACTTTTTCTATGAATATTAGCTATTTTGCGTGCTGGAGACGCATCATGCTGGTAGAGTTCAAACATTTCTTATTGGATAGCATTTGAGGTGTCTATTCAAAATGATTTTAATCGCAGCAATTATTGGATCCATGCTCCTGTAAGTTAGTGAGGTCGCGGTTAGCTCTTTATAATTCCGTTCTGTTGTTTTCCGGCTAGGTGGGTGTAGGGAACCGAGCGCCGGAGAAGGAAGACGCCTGGATGTGAACAAGAGAATCGCCGCGTTCGCGCCCTTTCCATATGTGCTTCGGCGCCGCGGTGCTCTCCGTCCATGTTCGCAGCATCTATAGGCTTGCCTGCAATCCGCGTTTGCGAAATGAAGCATGCCTGCAACCTTTAATTTCGGCGAAAATCTATGAACTATGCGCTCCATGCTTGTACATTGCTCAACCTAATTTTTTTTTCGCGTTGCCCCTTGCATGCAGGTGATCTATACACAAATAAAAATGTAACAAGAAATAAAGGTAATTACAAAGACGCTAGGAAAACCCATTTCAATAAAAAGCTAGTGGTAGCAGTCGGCGTGGTGCACCTCTTGACACATAGAGTCAAAGAGTGTTACCCTGACGTGGCGTATGCTTTGTTCAACATTATGCTGCATGGCAAACGTAGCAATAATAGCAATTTTACTTGCTTTGTGCTTAGGCTAAAAAGTTTGCGAGGGAGATGGGACGTCAGATGAAAGCAATGATTACCATTGAGGGATCTCTTTCGTTGCAGGGTGTACCGTCCTTTTCCTCAAGGACAAAAGGAGACGATTGGTCACTGTAGCAAGAAAACGAGCACCATCCGTACGTCTGTTGGGGAAAATGTGGACGCAAGCAATCAAAATGGTACATCATTTCAAATTAGCAACAGTTAGCTCCAGATACATTATTACCTTACTTTATGTTAAACGTAAAACAAATGATAACGATATTTTAAAGGTGTAGTATGCAAGATTAGTCACCGCCGTCGGCATAGCTTTTTTATGCCGAATCATTGATTCAAACAAAGTGCGTCATGTTGGGAGGAAAAGCGAATAGTGACATGGTAGCTGCTTGAGTTTCTTGGTGAATTGTTTTATTTAAAATAAAAACCATCATATCGCGCACAATACACCAAAGAGGAAGCTCGACAGACCGGAGTGCTGAATATAACTATCCAGTTTAATTGATCGCACTGCAATGTATATCACATGTTAAAGGAGGAAAAAGTTAGTTGTCCAAATATGTTGCTCCCAAAACAACAACGACAAAGATAAATGAGAATGTTAGCGTGACACTTGCGTTTCATTTGCAATGAATCAGTCGCACTATTTTGTATTACAATCTATGGGGAGATAACCAGCGTTATATCCATCACCTGTATGCCCAAAGTATTTGTGCACCTGGCTGCCGGTGAGCAAAGCAATCAACAGCTGAACGGGGCAAACGGTTGTGGCCATTGTTGGTGGCAGCGCCCCCCGTGGAGTGTAGGAGTGTAGCAGGTCCTGAAGCTTGGTCCCAAGTTTTGCACGTATCCCATACTTGTTATGACGCCGGTACTACGCCTTGATGATGTATGGTGTTTAATGGCGGAAGGGCCAGGTATGGCCAAAGAGCGCCAGGCCTGTGTTAATAAGTTGACAATGGAGCAATTAATTGCGAAAGGTAGATGTGTCGTGGCTGTAAAAGGGCCTAAAAACAATCGCTGTAAAATGCGTAAAATATATATGTAATAAAATTATGGAAATGGCTAATGAGGTGCACTATGAAACGAAAGAACAAATTGCAAGATAATGATGATAAATGAGAATTTATCACTGATAACTCTTTTCAAAAAGCACTACTGCCTATTAAGACACAATCTGCCAACAAAAACTAAAGGATATGACTAGTTGCACTTAGCCCGGAGTTGAAAGCCTGCTCAAGAAAGTCAGGCTGTGCAAGACGGTACATCTGACGCAAGTTGTGAGCGCGCTCCGAGGCGCCAACTTTAAGCTAACTCAGTTAGACCAGAAGGATGTGTGTGTGTTTTTTTTGCGCCCAAGCAGCTGTACAAAAAGAAGTCACTCCAGTTACAGAAGGACATTTGAAAGAGCTGAAGGAAATCGCACCGACGAAACCGAAGAACTAAGCATCAAAATATGTTAAGTAGCTGGACTTACAAAGTTGGCCTCTGAATTGAGGGCTTGTAAATGTGCCAATCTACCCTTATTTTTGACAGCAAAGATCCAGAAGGATATCTGCTATTTAAGGTTAATAATTTCATAACCCGGCTATCGGCTAAGGCTACTAGGCAGGTATTTGCAGAGGAAAGTGTCGGTAATGGAGGTCGACGATCTGTTGCTCGTTAAGAAACCACGAGTCAAGTTGGAGTTCATGAAGAGGGACTGCCTTACACTACTTTAGATAGACTATCTTTTAGGATCATCATCATCGCCTTTGTCACATTTTTAGACTTCACTACCATCGAGATCCGCCCACAAAAGGGGCAAGAAGCAGAAAGAGGTGACAGAGAAAAGTAGCGCTAACTCGCCAAGGAAGACGTAATCTTCAAGAACGAACAGGGCGCATTGGATCATGCTTTGCTACTTTTGTTAGTAACATTTCATAAACTCTACTAGACAGGTCAGCGTTACGGTGACCATTGCTGTAAAGTTGTTCAAATACGTTCACGACTGCTTGGGCATTTATAACAATTAGGAGGAGTGGAAAAGCGTCGCTTAATTATTTAGTTTGTTCTCATCATGGATGGTGGAGCTAGAATTGAACACTGAGGCTCCGGGGAATAACAAATAATTTTAGATTTATTGGAAGGGGGTTTATTAACACCGGACGGTAGGCGGAAGTATTGCACGACGGGCACAAAGACAGTCTCAGCCGGCGTCAGCAGCTCGCGATCTACGCTCGCACCTACAGCCAAGACAGAGTCCGACTGGTGAGTCCGTTGCTTCATCCCCTGAAAATAGGATGATGCGATTTTCTTCCGCACTCTTCTACTTTGTTGAATGGAGAAGGGTGAAATCTTGCATCATAGCGTTCTTTCGAAGTCAAGTCAGAACCTTATAGAAGGAAGCTACCGCAGCCATGTTTACCGCCTCTCGGAAGCTGGCATCCCTAATATGCTGCTTACACGCATGGCGCGGTCACTTTTCGTTCTAAGTGGACATAAATAAACTACTGACGACCGGTGCAATGCGTCGGTGTCATACCTTGTGTTTATCAAGCATCGTTTCATAAAATTGCAAGAATTAACAACGTGAAGGTGCTTTTTTCGTCGGCGAGAATGCTTGGTTTCCACTGTAATCAACGTAATGAATATGCACCTATATGCTACATCTAACAAACAGGTGAATGCATAATTTATCAAAACCATAAGCAAGCCGCCATGCCGTGTGGGCCGGTCAGCTGCCACCTGACGAAACACTACTCAAGATGCAACTGGAGCCCTTTGCTTCAAATGTTTGTTATTGTGGCCAGATGTAAAGACCAGCAGGCTCAGAAAACTTGTGGCGTTTTCTGTATATGTATGCGTGACGGGCATTGTATGCGTTAGGCGTCCAGTTATTTACATAGTGAGACTGATTACTTCTCGATGTGAAGTCTCATGCTGGCCTTACCTCTCCAACATTACACTTTTTTGTCTGAGGTTATGTTGTACTGCGACCAACATACATTCAGAGATGTAAGCGCTCATTTCAAAATCGCCCTCTCTCCTTCCTGGTAGCATTTGTACCAAATTGAGTTGTTTTTCCTTAATGAAGGAAGTGGAGCAGATTATATCTGGAAAGGAGACGTGTGGAGCTAGTACACCGCATACTGGAGGAACTGCCAGTGACTTCGCGGAGCACCGCAATTGATAGCAACAGCGCTGTACCTGGTTGGGACGACAAAGGACCGAAGATTGTCACAATAGCAATATTGCAGCACATATGCAGTAAATATGGAGAACGCCGACAGGAGTCACGTCAAGCAAAACGTCATGTCATATATTGTCATCTTAGCTTTGCCAGCTGTGTATTCATTTACGTTTCGAATAACATGACAGCGGCGCTGATTGTATCGTGTTCTCCATTTAACGTATGCAGTATGGTCACAAATTCATTCTCAAAATGCAGTTTTTCGCAATATTAAGACGGACGCTAAAGCGGCCGTGAGACGGGCGTCGCAGTGCTTCAGCTAGGAGGTGCCAGTCAGGTAAAACTCCCGAGGAGCGTGGCACTCAAAACGTACGGACCTCACCGTCAAGTTGGCGTGGCGTTGCAGTTAATAATTAGTTCTCAACGACGCAGTTAGCAATGTCATATAAATTTCATCATGCGAATTTCGAACAAGGTCTTATATAGGGTGATTTTTAGAGCGTACTGGATTAATAAATATCGCCTGTGGTAGATAACGTACGTATTTGAGGACATTGTGCTGGATTACTCAAAGTCATGGTCGTCATATTCAAGATAACTCGAAGTTCGAATTCAACTAATTAACAAAATTTTTAAATAACGTTTTCATTAGTTACCTTGCTGCACATTTTGCAATTTACGAATTGTCGCCGGTGTGTTCGCAAGGTGTATATCATTGTGGTGAAGTTTCAAGGTGACATCTGCTTCAAGATATTTACTTTCAAAGTGTGCGACCAAATAAATGGTAGTCCCAGTTAAATTTGTACTTCAGTGAATAATACGGCGGTCTGTTTACAAAGTTAGTTCAACAAGAGTGAACTTTTTAAGTTTCGCGGCGTTTATCTCGAACTCCGTGTGATCCCTACTGGTTGTTCCAAGTTCATATTGACACGTATAGATGTTTATCTTTCACCGGTGGCCGCTTTCCACCGGCTAACAAATGTTAAACGTTATCGCTCGGCGCAGGACGCGCCTGTATCGGAAGTTTCTAGAACGTTATCGATGCTTCTTTCCATTGCCTGTTTTCACCGACGCTTATGTTATCTGATTGCATGACTGACGCGAATTGTCTAGAAGTTTCTGGAAGACACGCGGGCATCAGGGATTAATCTAGAACCTTCGATGACTCAGGTATAAAAGCCGACGCGTTTCGCCGCTGATCAGATTTTCGACGATCGCCGACTGTGTTCGCCGCTATCGTTGTGCTTTGAGTGTACCTTGCTTTTGTGGGCACAGGTTCGCCCAATAAACAACCAGTTTCGTTGTACACAGTTTTACGACTGTTTTCTTCAGCGTCACTACTACGTGACAATATGCCTTGCAATTTTATCCGCTACAATTAATAAATCGTCATATGAACGCTAAATTATTGATTCGCAAGGTGACTTACTGACCTTTTTTGAATAGTTGATTACACATTGCAATTTCTGAAGCGAATAATGTCTGCCGTAGGAATAATCCAGCTAAGCTACAATTACCCTATGTACCCAAGACGGTTTATCAAAAGTATATGTTCTGTATGAAAAACACAGAAAATTTCTTACAACACAGAAAATTATGGCACAGTTTCACTAATTCTTTAAATTGAAAAAGTACGTGAGATATATCTTCATGTTTTTTTTTTCAAGTTTATAGCATGTTATTGGTGAAATTTACTATATCACGTAACTCAAGAGCAATGCAGTGATTACAGTTGGGCTGTAAGGCAATAAATGATGTTGCTTAATTAAAAAGCGATGCTGCGTTATATCCTGAAAATCGTGCGGTTGGTGTTTGTGTTCTTGTTTTCCCTTTTTTGTATTATTTATCTTCACTGCTCACCACGCCCACAACTGCTGTTGAGATACACTCTGGCTCACAAATACTTTGTTACATTTCTGAACAGTTACGTCTTTTTTGAAACCTCACCTTGCGTAACATCCTGACTGTACTAAAACAGAATGAGCTGCCTGCGTCCGCTACAGGAAATGGCACAATTTTTTCACTTCACTCCAGAGGATACTTAGCTCAAGCTGTGTGCTGGTAGTATAACAACGCTACGATTTTGTGAATGTCTCAGTCATTCGTGAATCACAGGAAGGCTGCTGCTTCCTCATCTCGTTAAGGGAAATAAGTAAACAGAGTTCGGTGCATATTTCACAGAAACGTACACTCGAGAAACAATATGTCGATAGACGCAGTGAGTGCACGAATATGATAAAGGTAAGAAGGGCGAGCAGCGAGCCGTTAGAAAAACAATGTGACTGTTTAGAATACTGAGAAAATGCTTTGCCGCGGTTTATCCTTCACCCAATTTTTTATTTTTTCAAATACTGTTGGCCGTCTTGGCCGTAACAGGGTGGGTATAGCAAAATGGCACACAACTTAAAAAATGTAAACACCTTACAAACGTAAATATGACATATAGCAATGAATGTTAAAAATATAATGCAATAACCACCAAAACAAACAACTAAATACAAATAATACTTTGGCTAAGAAATCCATGTTTGTAGCATTGTGACAGTGCTATATCGCAAGTAGTATAAAAGAAAGACTACAGTATGTATTCTAGAACAGTGTTACAAAGTTTGCACGACACCGCTAAGATTTAATTTCATAAAAGGTTTTTAAGGCGTGCCTCAAAGTCTTCGATGCTACTCGACTGCAAAACAGACGCCGGCAAGCTGTTTCATTCCTTAATCGTGCGCGGAAAAATTGAATAAGCGTACATGTCCAGATATGCTTTTGGAATTGGGAACATGCAATGATTGCTTGACCTGACGTTTCTAGACTGCCTGGAAGCAAGACAGAGTGTGGTTTCATTATTGAAGTGGTCCTTTTGATAACAGAAAAAAAAAGAAATTTACGTCTAGTCAACTTCCGCTGTTGAGACAGTGGAGGCAAATCAAGCAACCGAAGCATTTAAGAAACAGAGTCAGTACGATGATACCGGGAAAGATTGAGCCTTGCGGATTTTCTCTGTATCTTCTCAATGCGGTTTATTAATCCTGATTGAAACGGATCCCATATGACATTGGTATACTGTAACATCTGTCTAACCTAAGTTAAATATGCAAGTAGCTTGACTGGTGTGGTTGTTAGCTTTAATTGCTATGCGCAAAGATGAAGTGCTACAGTCGACGTTTCACGTTTGCTAGAACTTGTTTTAGGAAAGTTCTTTTTGTGTACGGCAAACACTCTTCCAATAGTTATGAGCGCAGCAATACGGTGCTCTTCGTTTTCCTTCCAATTTGCGAGTGCGTGCTCGAAGACTCCTTTCCTTTACAATTCGAGTACCTTCTGCGCTTTGTATTGGCTGCAGATATTGTTTCAAAGAAGCCACATTTCAGAAGTTGTTAACTTTTCGAACATACCGATGACAGCGGGAACGTAATATAGCGAGTAGGTTGCTTCTGGAAGAGACACTATGTTGGTTTCTGTGAAAAACACGGTTGTGCGGAGAGCTGACTGACAAGGAACTTTTTTTTTAGCAACAGCAATGTTCTCGTGTACCGCAGACCAGACGGTTTTTTCAGAACATCCTGCTTCATTTTTATAGCCAAGCTGATGCTTGACTAAAATTCAATGCAGGTTGTCTGGCCAGTTTGGACACATTTTCGATGCCTAATCCAGTGATTCTCCTGAAAGGCTGTCAACATGTTTCTATCGGGCTATCGACTTGCCCCACCCATTTTGGGTAGTGGAAACAGTCTCGCATACGGTCAAATAGGTGTCGTCCCCGGGGGCGACTACAGATGTGAATTACGGGGCATTTGCCAGATTTGGTTCCCGCTAATTTTGCCCCCCTGTCTTGCAAAATGAACGCAATAAAATGTCGTGGTGTTTTGACACGATTGCTGATGTCAAGCACGGACGGCGTATGATACTTACTTACAAAGGAAGAAATTGCAGGATACGTTCGCAAACATGCAGGAACATTGCAAGCGCTGTTTTGTAGGCGCGTGACAGTGTTTGAATGTATATATGATATTTCGTGAAAACCGAACTACCTTCTAAAATGTTTGATACCACTTTGTATCACGCGTAAATGTATCACTACAAATCGCAGGCGTGACGATATAATGTCCTCGTCAAAGTTTTAACTGTTGTTTGTCTTCATACTGCTCTAAAGGCACCAATTTATGCCACATTCTATGCAACACACCGACTCGTTATTAAAATTTTGAGTCCTCCATATGCGTTCACATTGATAATAGCTTCGCAACTCGGTATTGTCAGTAGTTCAGGGAAATGTACAATTCCAGATGCAGCTGCAGTTGTTCGTTTATATTAACCTGTGCGCCAGTCGTTATAAAGTTTCAGATAATAATAAAATATTCCCATAGTTATAAGCTTTCTTTCCTTCGAATTAGTGCTATTAATGACGCCGTTGTCATTCATGCACACAGCTTGTACAAGCACATGATATTTTTATCAGGATTTGGAAAATGTACAGACGCGTATTGTGATCAAACGGTGAACAAGAGACAAGGCACAGGATGTGCATCTAGCTCGTCCTCGTTCCTTTTTGACAATCAGTAGCACCGAAACCTGATTTAGGCAAACCTGCATCGCGCATTATCACATGTGAATATCATGAACTCGATATATATCTGTGCATTTTCAAAAAGCACTGTGGAACGTAAAATACTGGACATCAGGATTGATGCAACAAGTTATCTCACCTCAGTACCCAGGAGTTTCGCGCTCCCAGGCAAGTGACTGGTACACTGTGCAGCTCTTTCTTCGTCACGTTTTGGATCGGTTGTTATTGCCAGTACGTAGTCATCTTGGAACAAGCACTTAGCCTGGGGGGTTCTGTGCAAATGCAACAAATAAGGTATGTCAAAACTTTACGACCTACCTTTTTTTGAAAAAGAAAACACACACACACCATGTGCGAGTGTAATATGTGGATTCCTCCTTCCTCAGTTTTAGGTGTTGTTATAACGTGCTGGACTTTATATTATCATGTTTATCTAAACCATCAGCAGGTCAGTGCAGAATTTGACCATCGAAACAGCCGGAGATTGCTATAAATAAAGCAGTTCCTCAGATATAATGGCTATAGTCGTTATTCTTCAAGTTCCGCTTACCGTATCTCTCGTGAACTTAAAGGGAAACTGAGACATCCACCCAAATGTAGCAATTTGCTACAATGGAAACCCAACCGGGTTCCTCGAAAGAAAGCCTCGCAGTTGAAGAAAAATTCGTCCTGGTCCGGGACTCGAACCCGGGACCACCGCCTTTCCGGGACAGCCGCTCTACCATCTGAGCTAACTAGGCGGCTAGCAGGTGGCAGGGCGAAGTCGAATTTGTCGACAACTCGAAGCAAAGGCAAGTGTTTGATGTTATAGTTCAGCGGAAATCCGCTAGGTGGAGATAAGTAATTAAAGGGAAACTGAGACATCCACCCAAATGTAGCAATTTGCTACAATTGAAACCCAACCGGGTTCCTCGAAAGAAAGCCTCGCAGTTGAAGAAAAATTCGTCCTGGTCCGGGACTCAAACCCGGGACCACCGCCTTTCCGGGGCAGCCGCTCTACCATCTGAGCTAACTAGGCGGCTAGCAGGTCTGATGGTAGCTCAGATGGCAGCTCAGATGGCAGCTCAGCGCCGTCCTAAATCGAGTCGTATGAGCACAACCTGTCATTTATGAATTGTTTATCGTATTTTAACTTGAATTTTGAAGACTCTGGCTTAGATGTAGCGAAATCTTTTAGCTTTCGTGAGCGCGATCCATGTAGCAACTTAAGAGTCGTCGCTTACTGTGATTTCCTTTGATTTCAGCTGACTGCGAAATAAAAGCACTTTATCTCTCATTTTAAAGTTAGAAAACTTCGCTACAAGGGGACGGCATTCGTTAGGAGCAAAATTGTCCAAGCAATGGACTCGTTCACAGGAATCAACAGGAAAAGATTAAAAAACAGTCTTGGGGTGCTATGCAGGATGCGCCGAGTTTGGCGAAACTCCGGATCTTCACGAGCTCTGGCGACACCCCAAGACGAAAGAACAAATGGTAACAAGACAAAGTTTGTCCGTCGGCCCGCATCCAGTTTTATGGTTTATCTAGATTAACTCTGGGTGGCTATCATCTCTTGGGCGTTGCCATATGGGCGGTAGACGAAACTGGGGCTCACGTGATCATACGGTCGGTGCATGGTCGTGCATTCTTTCTCTTCTCTTCGGTATGTGCCAGTAACTTCAAGGCTCTACATCTTTCTCTTCTTTGTCGTTCCACTGAGTGCATTACAGGCACAAGCAAGTTACAAAATAAATGCATTTAGTACAATTATATTAGTCACATTTGTGTGAGTTATAAGCATTTTAAAGTTTACAAGATGTACACTGAATGTGTATTAGACTACTTTGTAGTTTAATACGTTTCGCGTTATACCACGAGGGTACGCTCGCTCTCCTCGTTTTTCGTCTGGATTGGATTGGCGCGGCTCGCTACGTACTTGCGCTAGCATTTCCGAGCACCGATAGGTGTGCGCTTGTTTTTCTCACTGGGGTTTCAACAGATCGCTGGTTGATCTTTCTCTTTGCTCTGGATTGGATTGGTGCGGCTCGCTACGTGCTTGCGCTCCCATTTCCGAGCACAGATTGGTGTGCGCCTGGTTTTCACACTGGGCTTTTAACAGATCGCTCGTTGCTCCTGCTAACGAAAGGCTGCGAGTAGGGTGCCTCGCGCGCGCATCGAGGCACCCCAGCTGCCCCAGCTGCGAGACGAAGTGAGCGTCAGCTAGCGCCTAAGGGGTTTGCCGCGCGCTTACCGTGTAAGCACTCAGGAATGCTGGAAAGCACTCATACAAGGGTGAGAAAACTATGCTTTATTTTCTTTTACTTTGCGATGTACCTTCATACTGGCAAGCGTCGAGCGATGGCTTCTAACAGCCGCAAGAAGGACTCTTTGTACTGGGTAGCCCGAGTGATCCGTGGTTTCTAACAAACGCAAGAGAGGGTCTTTACAGCACAAGTGGTTGAGTACCACCATATCCATCCCAGGTGGGACTCCAGCATCGCTGGAGTTACCCTGTACCCACCGCTGACGAGGTGGCGCTTTACTTTTTAACAATGACTCTATTTTTTGCATGTGAACGCCCGTGATGTGGTCCACAATGTTCACTCTGTGGTTGACTATCTCTCAATGCAGATTGAGGCATAGCCCCGTTAGGATCCACTGCGTTTGGGATATATTTGTATGCGGCCAATTCGTCACTATGAATAATGGTCTCCGGTTGAACATTGGCTGCAATAATGGCGCCTATCGTCGCCGCCTTTCGTCGGTCGACCTTGAAAGTCGCAGGTCCCCTCTGGTCGCGGAGAACATGCCGAAGACCCATGGGCCACCATCTTTAACACCGCCGTAATTTTGGTGGCTCGGCGGAAAGTTGTCGCCCGACATTAGGCGGCCTCAATTGTACTTTTGCTCGCCGTGAAGAAGGCACTCGTCAATTTGCGCTATTTACCCGGGGCCACCGAGTGGAGGTTGCGCCAGCAGCTCGTCCCTCGCGAACTTACGGGGGTAGTTCCTGCAGTAAGCGATGGCGTGCTCCGATAGAGGAAAGAAGTCGCCGGTCATCTCCTAAAACAGCTACATATCTATGCTTGGGCTCACGCAGTACGTGAGCCAAATCATTTGCTACTTGGAGAGGTGGTTGTTCGGATGGCCGACGTGGTCCGTGTTGGCGATGTAACTTCCTTCGCCTCTCTGCCTGTGCAGTGCAGCGGTACCGTGTAACTGCGAAAACTGATTTCGGCAGCTGTTGCACCAGAAGGCAGCCCAGCGTCCATTCTGAGCCTTCCAATATAATGTGACCTCTTCTCCTGCGCAGGTTGGTTGGTCCAGGTTGAACCCCAGGTTCTCGCAGGTGCCCCAGTACTCCCATGACGACGCCGGACCTGGCCTGGGGCTGGGGCGCAGTGGACGAGCCGCGCTTGAAACAGGAGAGAGCCGAAGATATCGCACGAACTCTTCCTCCGCATCCTAATCACACCACTTAGTGCTCGGAAAGCATAATTTGCCGGCCACGCTGTCTCCTCAGACGATGGCCTTCGCCTAACTCATCACATAGCCAGCGCACTGACGTTTTGGAAAGGCAAAAATGACGCGAAACTCTACGTCGGTCATGTAGGTGAACGGGTCCAGACGGTCATATTGACGCTTACTGCCGCAGGATGCGATGACACAGGCTGCTGCTACCGCCGCCATGTTCACGAGTTCCACTCGGGGAGGGTTTCAGCGATGTACGAGTTTGGCACGAGTTCGCCTGTCAATCTAAACCATAGGTCACGCCCCGCGCGAGGCATGTAACTCACCACGGTTGGGCCACGCCCAACTTATTTTTCGGCAACAGCGACGTGGTTCGGAACTGAGAGGCATTAACAATCTTGGCCAGCGAAATAAAACACGCACAACGCACTGTTATCTGTGATGTACTGAGCACCACAATAAAAAAAAGCGTGGACTTTCGCTGGCTTATTGCATATATCTTCCTGGGCTGTGATGGCCCCACAACACGGTTCATTGCCTGCATTGTGGCGACGTAGCGCACAGCAAATAATTATCGGCAGGTCACTGTAGCTGCTTGCAAGGCGTCGATGCGCCGCGGTGGACGACGATCCTGAGCAGTGCGTAGTGTTTTCCAACGACAACGTATCGCAGCTGTCCTTTTCGATGGCTGCTCTGTGATCAGTGATGTATCCGAGCCGCAGTATCGCAAACGCTGTCAGCGGTCAGCGCAAACACCCCCAGTGCGATGGCATTTCTTCATCACAAACACGGCGCACTAAACAATTGCAACACCTTCCTGTGTTCGAAGTCTAATTTCCTAACTGCACACAAGAGCCCTCACCCGCCAAAATGCGATTGCTGCGCTGTCGTTACGGTATCCATATGCGGTCGCTGTTAGCTCAGCAGCTGAGGCAATCGGCAAGCGCATTGGGGTGAACAACACACTCAAATTCTGCGTACATGCGCACGGAGGCACCTTCACTGGGCAAGCGGTGACAAGCGATGAATTCTGTCGCTGGGCAGCACGCTCTTCGCAATGCATCGCGGAGACTTCGCGCACGCAGATAAACTGGTGCATTTTCACTGTGCTGCGTCACTACGGGCCCTACAATACCGCAAGGAAATTTTGCAGCGACAGCCGTTGCCCCCGTCTCTATGGCTAGAGTGTTTTTTCAGTTGGTAAAGCGGTGGCCTTAATAGCCGCCTCAGTGAAAGCACCTGCGGTGAACAGCCATGCTGCAGCGCTGCGTTGCCATTCCCCTAATACACTCTAAAAACAGTTGCACCCTTTGGGGTGCTTTTTTGCCACACAACGATAATCGTCATCTGTCTTGCTTGCGTTTCCTATCTTGAAAACACTGCACTTGCTACTTTCCTGTCGAGAACGCTGTGTCACGCTGATAACGCTCTTGTCGTTCGGGACCGAGAAGTGCCGGGCGCACAGCGTTAAAGAAAGGAAAGCCACGCAAGTCAGATGACGATTATTGTTCTGTGGCAAAAATACGCCCCAAAGGGTGCAACTGTTTTTAGAGTGTAGACAGGGAATGGACAGGTCATTGTCATGACTGACTTTATGCGTCATTATCGCATCGATTTTATCGAGAATAGCACTGCAGCGCCCCTGGTGGCTGCTCGGCGTATGAATTCCCTCGTGCGTGCGACCGTCTAGAATATATCCGCTTGTAAGCTTTCGCCTCACTGTCGCCACTCGCGGCAAAAAAGTGCAAAATTTAATAATTCATTCGATGTCCGTTTGTCATGACAAATTTATAGCATTCAAAACGAAAAACCGATACTTTAAGAAATAAAATGTTTGTTATTTTATTTGTTGGATTTCAATGTATTCGATTGAAGGAAAGTGTAGGTGCAAGAATCCACCGCATGTGTCCTGTTCGCATTCGACGGAGGATAGAAAGATAATTCTCGAAAGATGAGGCCCGCCCTTGACGCGCCCGAGAAAGGCGTGGCAAGCGGCTCACGGCAAGTGTGCAGATAGACAGCGGTACAGTGACGGTGTTGCTAAATTGCGATAGTACGTTGATAACAATACGCGGCGCTGGCGCGTTTTGTTGCGCCGTCCTCTGTGCTTGAAGCGCGGAAGCACTGTTCTGCGCAGGGTGCCTTCATGTTGTCATACGCGGCTTTATCTCGACATTTCTTTTTGTCTGCTGTTATCGCTAAAGTCTATATATAAGAAAAGTACCGCCATCTATTCTTTCCTCCGCCGCCTCCTCTCCTAAAGCGCTTGCTTTAGGAGAGGAGAAAATATAAAGAAGTAAAAGCGCGCGCTATCATCGTCCAATCGGAGATGCAGGAGAGAGAGAGAAGCGGCGTTTATCAAAGGATGGCGGTACTTTTCTTATATATGGACTTTAGTTATCGCACGTTCCTTGCTATCTCCGTTCACTGACTGCCATCGAACAAACTCGGGTAAAACTCGTGCGAACGAGAAACTCGGCGCATCCTGCATAGCACCCTTGGTCTCATTTGTTAGTTTTTCTTCTCTTTCAAGCCATGTTTTGTGAGAATCGGGTTTGGAGCGAAATTGCCCAAGCAATCGGCTCGTTGATATGACTCAACGGGAAAAGATTCAAAAACAGTCTCGGTCTCATTTGTTAGTTTTTCTTCTCTTTCAAGCCATCTTTCGTGAGAATCGAAAATACCATAAAATATTTGGTTATCCCGAAGAGGTCTGCCTTCTAGCTCGCTCAGACGCGATTGTAAGAGGTGTTGTTCAGCTTTCAATTCTTCTACTGACACCTTAGTTGATGTAAATTCTTCTGAGATGTGTTAGAAAAAATCTTACTTCGTTTCTGGATCGCCTAGCCGTTCGCGAATATCAGTGATGTCACAGTGAATGTATTTTGGGACGGATTTTACGGACTTTATGTCTGCGGGGAATTCTGCCTGAAACTTCGCGCTTTGTGACAAGCCGGTGTGCAAATTTTTGAATAGCTAGAACAAAACCGTCACTTGCTCGGCAGGGTCACCAGGTAAGTTATTAATTTCAGACAGAGTGGGTGCGCACTTAGCGGGGCCAGGGTTAGTTTGAACGTCTCCACAGCATAATAAAAGAAATCACATTGAGAAGCACTCACCCAACGTTTCGCTATTAACATCTGTTATCACTACTACTATTATTAAACTCTTATTATAATCTACTACTATTATTAAAGTATTAAACATCTGCTATCAGATTTCTTTCCATAGAGAGCAAATTCTGTACACAGTTTCATGTCGAAAGAACGCTGCACCAAGACGATACCTCTAACAGTGTCCCCGTGCCCAGTGAAGCTTCGATTGACGGGATGGCTGTTTAAATAGCAGGCGGGTAACAATGCCGTTGCCGGTGATGCCGGGTGAAAATTAGTGAGTTGCGCCGAAGGTATGAGGTCAAGGTAAAGGCAGCATGAAATCACAGTCATCAGGCGACGGAGTGGACACCGGGAACGGCGCCCGGGGCACTGCTTTGTTGAACGGCGCAGCTGATAGCGGCGATACGAGTAGAGCCAGGGAGAACTCATGTCAAATTTCACACCAAGCACGCGGTCGTGCACCAACCTACTCCAACGTGTCATCGGCGGTTTGCGGCACATGAAAATTATTTCTGCATTTCTGTAAAAGTGTCCTTTGGCCGACTTGCAGACACCCGGCGCCAGCTCAATGTGAAGCTTGCCGCAATAGTGCTTGGACACAAACCTTAACGGACAGTATTGGCAAATACCGAGAGCACAGTAACTCTGCACATGTGAAGCGGAAGCAGTAGTTGCCAGTAAGGCAGCACTAAAGATATATTGGAAGTTGTGAAACGTTATGTCCAATATAATGCGCTCACAACCGCGAAAATAGACCAGAGAAAATATATATTGTCTATTAGTAGAGATCTCCACCCGACATGCGCATTCTCACGAGGTGGCTTGTTGCCGTTATCTTGTCTGCAGTGTTGATGCTTGCAGATGTTCTGATCAATTGAGTACGGAGTGTTGATAGATTTCAGCTCACATAACCAAACTTGGAATTTGTAAGTATTCTGAACTTTTGCATGGAAATATACAAAATTTGATTAAGAGACACGTAGTAGTAGGGGACTGGGGAATAGCTTCAAGAAGATGGTTCTATTTACCATGTGCATAAACCTAAGTAGACTGAAGTTTTTGCATTTCGCTCTCACGAAATCGCAGGCACCGCAGCCAGGGTCGAAGCCGTAGCCTCGAGCTGATCAGCGAAACGCCATAGCCACAAAGCGACCGTGGCGAGAGCCAAACAAAAATACGTTAGGCGTTTGATGTGGATTCTGTTCTCGTAAACATTGTGTGCGTTTGGCAGTCATCAGCGACGCCACAGACATATTCTTTTCCACGAAGAACATTTTCTTTAAAGTTTAAAATTATATCCTGGTTTCCCAAAACATTCACGCGCCCTAAGAATCACTTATGTTACCATGGTAAGAAAGGAAGCGCTAAAGTTTGCTTTCAGCGACTTCCGGCGCAGGCAGTAACGGACACACGCGCGACGGCCTTTGCACGACGATCTGTCAATAAGCACCACACGACCCCGTTTTCGGCAAACTCGCACATGACAAAACATTTCATCCTCCCAGGGCCAGAATTCCCGCGAGATTTGAAAAGCATTTTATATGCTCTGTAAGCACCGCGCCAACAGTTTTCGTACAATACCTCTAGATATCCGCACTAAAGCTTTTCTCGCATATAGCACAAACACCAGGAAAGTTCGGTATCAGCTAGGTATAATAGCTCGAATGACGGGAAAACAAGTATACAAATCGTGATATTACCCACCACTTTCACTGTTCGCTCAGCTTTGCTGCAGCATTGGTACCAACGTTACGCGAAAAAGTTACAGGCGTGCGCGGCACACACAGCATAGTCACAGCATAAGCTGGTTGAATGGCGCAAGAGTAGCTCCAATTTCGGCACCACGCACAACAAGGTCTTCAAGCAAAGCGCCTTCGCCTCGATTTTGACGAGAACGATTGAAACTGTCCGCCCTGCGACGGCGAGATGCGGTTGTATTGGTTTCTGCACTGCAGTCTGCTGAGCCCGATGATGCCTGGTTGCAGCCGCGCACGCAGCTTTACGATTTCCTTCTTGAGCAGCGGTTCGTACCTTGCGAGGAGACGCCATAACGTGTACCGAAGAGCTACCCAGAATACGTGGCTCGCATCTAACATCGAGATAGCCTTGATTGCGCGCCTCGTCTTAATCGCATCGCGTCTGAATCGCATCTCATCGCACGCGGCGGTTGCAGTCACGTTAACTAGATGGCGCCACTATACTGTCGGAGGCTCGGGTCGTCTGTGCCTGCGCGCCTGCCTAGGCGCGCAGGCGCAGAGGCGCAGGTCGCGTATAAAGGGAATATGTCTTCTGCCTGACAGCAAGCGCTTGCGAGGCTCTGTGGTAAAGTATCCGACTCCCACGCAGCGGGCCTGGTTTCGATCCCGGCGGAGAGTAGGTACTTTTTTTCTCATTTCCCGCGATAGGGGCTACGGGGTTGCGGATGCGGCATCATCACGGCCAGAAACGGCTATTCGAAAGAGCCCAAAACAGCTTACGCTGTAATAGAAACTTGGTGCTCCATTCACTTCTTTCATTAAGCTTGGAAACGCTGCCTAGAACAAAAGTATAAAGCTCTCGAAAGCTCCTATATGCCACCTTCTAGAAATACTGTCGTGAGTCTACACTGCCTTAATTTTGATCGTACATTACCCACACAAATTTAATTTCGGTGCTGAATTTAGACCTCTATCCCGCTTGATAAAATAATTCTACAGGAGAAGCAAGCGAGTACTTTGAAGGTATTTTCCAAGGTGCCAATTATTCTGCAAGTTTTCAAGTTTGTCAGTCTATCACTTATAATACTATCGTCATCCTCTAAAATAATCTCGCTGCCACATTTAATTCCCCTGGAGAAAGGAACATCGGCCACAGGTTTTACATATAGCGCTTCTAATGAGACACAAAATGAGTGTATAGCAATTTTAATTTTGCGCCTCAATAAATTGCATGACTTCATTTCTGCTCCCACTTCGCTGCTGCGACCTTACCCAGCAAATCCAATTCCCAAATCCTGACGTTATTTGCTTCTTCCTGGGAGCCAAGAAAACCTCCATAGAATTTATTTCAAGTGTATCTATAGCTGCAATAACAGCGTGGCTGTAATATGTGTAATGTTAAAGGCGACTGCGCCATCATTTTCCCCACTGGTGCTTGTTGTAGCTCAGATGAGTAACGCCATCAGACTCGCACGATTATGCCTGTCTACTGTTGCATCACAAAAAATGTAAACAGCGATGTTAGAAAACTTACCGCAAAAATTCATTAATGGCAGCCTTGGTACAGTAAGAGTAGAAAGGTCTCGAGTATGTGATATCGGCGGCCAATATATAAGAATCCCCTTGGCAGTCCTCTGATGTTTTTTCACCGTCATGATATGATCCCAGTCTACAAAAAAATGTTTGGCGTTACACTGTCTTCTCAAGGTAGAACACGCTTAGTGTCGCACACAAACTCTAACTCGCGACGCCGAGAGCCATGGCGCCTGTAAATCTAGTAACTTACATAAAGCTGGAGATATTGTGCACTCAGAAAAGGCCGAAAACAATGCGTTAGTGATGCGGCAGCTTCTACGTCAGGTGCTGCTAAAGACCAACCTTCTTAAAAGTTTCGTGAAGCAGAGCAAGCAACAATATGCCACTCAAATGATCTGGTTAGTTTCCTGGAACACCCGAGATTCTATATCAAGCTACCTTCCTGCATTCTTTCTTTATAGAATAATTAGGTATCTTCAGCACTGATGGTTTTAATGTGGTGCACTGTTACGAGCTGTAAAGGGACTATTTTTCTAATATCACGCTCGAACAAATTTAGCAATAAGAATCAAATAAAAATGTCATCAATTGATTATTTTCAACGAAGAACGCTTCGAGTGTTGTACAGACATCCTTACACTACTCTGCAAACGCACTTAGTTGTAGGCAATATTTACGCGTGTACGTATTTATCGTTTTCTCGGGGATTGCATTTCACATACTAACCTAAAGTTAACGCTCAGCGCAAGACACGCTTGCATGACTGAAACTATCTCGAATGTTATCCATGGTTCTATCTGTTGTCTGTTGTCACCGCAGCTTGTTTAATATAATTGTATCTTGTGATTATAATTATATAACGTAACGATTACTCTGGTACCTTCGATGACTCATGCTGAAAACCCGATACGCTTGACCGGCAATCCAGATTTTCAAGATCGCTGACTGTGTTCGGTGCTGTTGTTGTGCTTTGAGTGTGACTTGTTTTTCGGGCACAAGTTCTCCCAATAAAAGTTAGTTTGGTCATTCACAGCTATGCTACTGCTTTCTTGATGGTTCCTACAACATGACACCTGGTGGAGGTGCTTTTGTAGCGGACGACGCCGAAACGCCAAGATCGAAGCTCCAATTAACGAAGGTCCTCTGCTACCGACGAAGACGCCCAAAAGACTGTCTGGATGACTTATCAACGAAACGCCAACATCTCGACAAGGCCTGGAAGCAAGGAATAGGCCGATAAAAGAAGACCTGACGACGCGACGCTCCAGCCACTGGTCAATACGGCGGAGTCGTGATCTGACGTCAAGACCAAACTGCAACGCACAACAAATAATAACTGATCTGGACGTACTTCTCGGCGGCCACGCACTTACCACTTCAGACGACACAGTAGCCGACTACTACATCATGAGTGGACCCATCGACGCCTAGTGGAAAAAAATGAAGACTCGCATGGGAAGGCCCTCAAGTTCGAACCGCTGGAGGACACCTGATAACGCCGAGTGGTGTCTAAACGGCAAGAATTACCGTCCATGGCCGCATATACCCTGCCACCTACGTTATCCTCAAAGAGTGTCCACACGACGTCATTCCAGGCATGGACGTCCTGAACCAACACGGTGCAATCATCGACCCGCAGTTGAACTCACTAAAGCTAAGCTAACACGGCGGGATTGCGGGATAAGGCATCGGCGATGTTATTCAAGACCCCGGCACGATGACGCACGTCGAAATCATATTCTTGAAGCGTGATAATCCACCGGGCGAATTTGTCCTTTAGTTGTTGCTTAGAGAACATCCACGTTAACGCAGAATTATCAGTTACCACGGTAAATATGCGCTCGAACGGATAGTGTCAGAATTTGTCATGCACGCTCCACACCACTGTCAGACATTCCAGCTCATGCGAGTGATAGTGGCGCTCGGTGTCGGAGAGTTTTCGGCTGGCATAAGCAACGATGTGTTCGACGCCATCAGGATCGCGTTGCACAAGCACTGCCCCTAGACCGACTGGGCTAGCATCGGTGTGCACTTCAGTGGTCCAGTCATCATTGAAGTCGCTTAATACTGGACAGACAGTGAGCTTTTGCTTTATCGTCCGGAAAGCGTTTTCTTGCGCGGCGCCCCACTTAAACTGTGCGTCCTTTTTAAAGAGATCACTCAAGGGAGCTACGATCGAAGCGAAGTGTGGAATAAACCTGCGCAAATACGAGGCCATACCCATAAATGACTGAACCTGTTTCAAGCAGGTTGGTGTGGGATATTCCGACACTGCCGCTATGCGCTCCGGGAGTAGCTGAATACCGTCAGGGGAAATATGTCCAAGGTACGCTATCTTAGAAAGACCAAACTGGCACTTCTCGCGGTTTAAGCGAAACCCCACCTCGTAAAGTCTGTACAGCACTTCATCTAAATTGCGAAGGTGTTCATTCTCGGTGGTTCCAACAACCAGGATGTCATCTAAGTAGACCACGCATGCTCGGTTCTTCAGAGACCCTAGGGCTGAATTCATCGCGCGCTGAAATGTACTAGGGGCCGTTCGCAGCCCAAACGGCATGCGATTGAATTCATACAAGTCCGATGGAGTGCGAAAGGCTATCTTGCACGTATCTTCTTCAGCGACGTTGATCTGCCAATACCCTGCACGTAAGTCGAGCGACGAAAAGAACCTGCAGTGGCGGACTGTGTCAATAGCGTCGTCAATGCGGGGTAAGGGACACGAGTCGGGCGTCGTACACTTGTTTAGTTGCCGGTAATACACGCAGAAACGCATGGATGCGTTTTTCTTCCGCACGAGCACGACGGGCGCTGCCCACGGACTTGATGAAGGCCTAATTATGCCTGCGGCGAGCATGTCGCCTACTTGATCTGCGATCATGGAGAGCTCCCTCTCAGCGTATCTTCTCAATGGTACGCATATCGGAGAATGGTTCCCTGTCGGTATTCGATGCAGGAACATCTTTGTGCCCGGGAGATCGGCGGTAGTGTAAGCGAACACCGCTTCATGGCGAGCCAGTATCAAATTTAATGTAAGCGAACGAAGCGAGTCACCTCTCGGCGTTGGCTGGGGCATCGCAGTAGTCTCAGTTAACGCAGGCCGGAGCTGGACATGGCCGCGATCGATGGTGAGTTGAATGTCGTCGGACAGTAGAAAGTCTGATCCGAGAATCATGTCGGTAGGCAGGTCCTCGAAGACGGGAACGGGAACGTCGAGCATGCCCACTGGCATCACACTACCTCCTAGTTCGTGGATTGGAGGCTGCGTCCACGGGGAAATGGTGTCGGGAGCATGACGCTGGTGCAGTGCCGTCCGCTCGGCGCCGGTATCAATGAGTGCGGACAAGTCGCCTATTCCTTCGACATGTACTGGTAACAGTGGAGTTGGGTGGGCCTGGTACTGAATTAGGAACTGCGGCGATTGGCGGAATTCCTTGGCGTGGTGTCCAAGACGTTCGCAAGAAAAGCAGCCCCGGTGCGCTGAGAAGGGTGCTGACTGTCCGGCCTGCGGCACGCTGACAGTGAGACGGCGTCGATTACGCTGCTGCAGTTCCGCTGCCTTGTGAGCGAAAACCAGGGATGTTATCTCAAGAGACTGAGAAGACAGGGTGGCAGCATGAGTAGGGTCGCACAGTCCGTCAATCACGTACTGGCGCGCAGCTGGAGACGGCCATGTGAGGCCACAGTCTTTGAGGAGTCGGAGCTTATCGTAGACGTAATTGGTGACGTCTTCAGTGGGAGCTTGTCGGCGCGACCGCATACACATGAACTGGTCATCGTATGTGGATGAGAGCGGGCTGAATGCAAGCACTAAAGCTGCACTCCATTCGGCCCAAGTTTGGTGATTCCAGCCATCGTATCGACGCCAGGATTTGGCGGAATCGCGAAGTCGACTCTCAGCAATCGACATTTTGACGTCGTCAGGCCAAGAGTGCCGACTGGCCAGGGCATTAATTTTTTGCAGCCAGAGAGTCGGGTTATCGGGAAACCCACGAAATTCCAGAATTTCTGCGAGAGATGGCGGAGGCAGCGCGGTACGTGCCAACTCTGCGACGACGGAGATGTTGGCGTCTTCGATGTACCTGGTCATAGCAGCGATTGCCTGTGTGAATACGGCGGGGTTGCTGGAAACCACATTCGAGGTAGGAGTTATGAACTCTGGCGTCGATGCTGAGGTCGCATGCGGCGCGGTACGGGAAGCAAAGCCCAAGGGAGCGTGTACGGCGTCCCTTGGCGCCGAGGTAGTTTCCATATCCACGGCAGTTGAGTCGCTGACCTGAGCTGTGTTGACGGCTGCAGACAGCGTGCTGGCTTGGACAGGAGCGGTAATGAGCTCGGTTGCAGAAGCCTGAGTAGTAGAAGCAGTGGCACGCGGTAGTGTGCGTCCGCTCAGCAACACGCTGGCCGACTGCAGGTCGTCCAGCAGAGGATCGTTGGTCGGCTGCGCCATTGTAACGGAATGAGACACACAGAGACAGCACCCGTTCCTGGGCCAGCTGTTCTGATGATGATGATGACCTTATCATCTTTGGCGCATACCTACTACGGGGATCGGCCAAGAGTCGGGCAGATTTTATATACGTGCTAAGTGAATAAATTTAGCCAGCTGTTCTATTATCTGCCAACTTCGTCTTCTTCCACCTCGCTCTTCGCCCAAGCAGCCTAGATACGGTGCCGTACTTCCACATCACAATATATATATATATATATATATATATATATATAAGACATCATGAGGCCAAGAAAAAACCAAAGAAATGTATAAGGTAATCTTTTTGTGGTTTATTTGACCTGTACAAATAAATGATAAGGTAAACGCAAAAGAATGTGGACGCAGAAGTATTACCTACTTCTGCGTATAGCCACCTGAAATTTTTCGTTTTTTGTTTATACTTTCAGTTCCGCTGAAGCCAAGGGTACATTCTGTAAATGCCATGCGATCACAATGTAAACTCCACCTCATCAAGCAAAGCGAAAGTCAGCGATGGTGTTTTACTGTTTGGGACTTAGCGATTAATTCACATGTATTTCAAGAAGATAAAGTAGCTCATTCACGCTTGTAGAGGAAGGTAGATGGAGGGAGAGTAGGACGGGCCTTTCATCATCCGTAACGAGCGGAAGCAGAAAATTTATATCGCACGTAACGGCCTTGGGAATGCATGTCATAATATGTTTCAACTATGAGCAGGTGACAAAGCCTTAAGCACGAGGGAATGCTACTGTTTCCTTGCCCTACTTCTCTTTTCTAATAAACACCAGTGTCGGTGTACCAACTGCTCTATGAGTTTCGTCGTTCGGGAAAGATATCGTTACTTTCAGAGGAATATAAATACCCTTTCAATTTTTTATCGGAATTAGGAAAACAGTAACTGTGCACTGCAGTTTCCGTTTGAAGGCACTATTGTAAATTTAGTTTGCTGATATCATATTCCAGTGTGTCAAACCACATTGTATGTAATCGCTTGCGTAGGCCGCTTCCTAAGATTGTGTAATCAAACAAAGCCATAAAACCCAAAGACTGCCTGATATTCATGTCGTCGGTTTGGCATGTAAAACTTCAGAATGTAATTAAAAACCCAAACAGCGTTATGGTACTACCGTGTGGCAGCATCGGTGGCACCAGCGGTAAGAAGAACGCCACCCATAGTTATATTTCCATATATTTGGATGTAATGCGTAGGATGGATAACCGGTGGACCATTAGGGTTACAGAATGGATAACAAGAGAAGGGAAGCGTAGTCTAGGACGGCAGAAAGTCAGGTGGGATGATGAGGTTAGGAAATTCGCAGGCGCAAGTTGGAATACGCTAGCGCAAGACAGGGGTAATTGGAGATCGCAGGGAGAGGCCTTCGTCTTGCAGTGGACATAAATATAGGCTGATGATGATGATGATGATGATAATGATGATGATGATATTTGGACAAATTCCTGCACCCAAAGCAAGTACACTAAGTGCATTCTCGATTGCATCAGGGGTTGCTCATTCATGACGTAAAATAAAACAGTAAAAAATCTATGCGTGTAAAATGATAAAATTGCATGCCTTCCAGACCTCTTCTTTAGCATCACCTGCATTCTTACGTAGGTGTAACATAACATAGGTGTTTGTGCCATACATTGTTATGGTAGAGCATGATGAAGGGTCGTCTGGGATGTTATCTTTGTTAACGCATATAGTATAAGTGAAATTATGCAAGTGTTATCTCTGAACTTAGAGAATGTTAATGAATCTTACGGCTGCGGGTGTAGAGGTGCAGTACATGCTCATATTTGAAATGTGCTACCTCCTTATGTGCCCTTGTTGTTCTGGAAGGATATGCAATTCAAAGGGAAAAGCAAATAAGCAACAACCAGATCAATGAGTTTTTGTTTTATAACTTACAAGTGTCCAATTTCGTGGGCTGTGGTGAGATAAGTAGTATATGGTCCTTTTACATCCGAAACAACCATCAATTTTTTAAAGCTGCAGGCTCCGGCCACCATAGCGATTCCTATATGAGAGGATAAATGCGTATAATGACTACCTATTCGTGTATATGTATATCTTTAGGAACTACGGAAATTGTGCGCACATCATCACGTCTACCGGATATTTGAGTGAAGATATGCGTTGCATACCTCTCTCAGATTTGGTAGGGACAGAAAAATATAGAAGCATGCAAGGCAACAAATTTCAGAACATTGATTGTAATAGTTCATCGTAGTCTTTAGAATTATTGCGTGAAAGGTTGCTTTAATGTTCGAGATCAGGTTTGTTCTCATTTTATAACGTAACTTCGTAGCAGGGCAAGAATGATGAAATTTGAATTTTATTGACATTTCGTAATTTTACGATACATTTGTAGAGGATGAATGTGCAATCTGGAGACTCAAAGCGGAAACTTCCAGGGGAGATCCTAACAAAATGCAGAGAGGGAAGTAATACATTAGTCAACAGACAATAGCTGATTAGCGTGATAAAAACACATTATCAAAGATATGCAGAAAATTATGCCAACGAATCAGAATAATTACAGACTGTTTAAAACAAAGAAATCAAGAGCAGGTTAAACAAAAATATCAAAGCGATATATTGTGAAATAAATGAATTTGAAGACATCAGAAAAACGAGTACACTGTACATGATTTTTAATCAGAAGGTAAAATGTTCCAAAGTTATATACATGCAAACCAGGCTGTCATTCAGCCATAATCAGTTCGTACTTCAGGTGCGCGAAGATTATGGTTTGTGGAAAACCTGGTGTTGTTGGTATTCATGAGACAAAAATCTGTAAAACTGGGAATACAGATTTTATGGTTTATGAGACGAGGCATGGTGATAAGTAATTTATGACTGAGAAGTTTACGCAGAGGTAAAATATTGAGTTTATGAAAAATGGGGGCTCATGGAGATGGAAATGGGTTGAAGGCGATGAGTCTTTGAGCTTGATTTTGCAAACGTTTAATGTTTCCAAATGCGACTAATACCTGTTGCCCCACGAGGATAGGCAGAACGAGAGATGACTATGAATAAATGGATAATATGAGGAAAAGAGAATTTCTGTTTCAAAGACCGAGTTTTCATAAAAAACACGAATGCCGAAAGAAACTTTTACAGCGGACCTGTTATGCACTACCTTCTGGCGGTTGGTGTGCGTAGGTAAAAAAGGATGGCAGCCACCCCAGACCTCAGGACCCGCCGATGCAGGTGATAAAAATGGTGATAAGGGCGTATAGCCAGCTATGCCCCAGCAGCTTTTAATCGCGATAAGTGTCAAAACGTAATGCGATAAAAAATATTGTAATAAAATGTAAAACCGGAATAGACAGTGTTTAGTATACATTAGAGTTAGACGTCATGGGCTCTATAGGCAAACAACATAACCGTATCTCAGTTCCCATCCACGCGTACAATGGGTAGGCCACGTGCGGTGACGACTGTGGAAGAACAGCGGGTCTACGAACACAGTCGTGAATAGAAGCGGTAATGGAGCTGGCGGGCGCCACGTAATACGGACGAAGATCGTGCCACAAACACCAAGCGTATGCAGCTTCGGTTGGATCATCAGTGTTAATCATCAATGTTAAACATCAGTGTTATTCATCAATGTTAAACATCAGTCGATGACACGCCCACGGCGCAGCATCGGTCGTGTATAGACTTTCCATAAAGCTCCGCTGGTCATCCACCTTTACAGAGTGGAAGGGCTCTCAATTTTATTGCGATAGCAATTATATGGACACTCCAAGCGCATTTTTACCGTCGTCGTCGCCGTGAGGTTCCGTATAAAATCCAATGGCGACAAAACCGCCGCCGCGCGCGGCACGCTGTGTGTTCGAGTGAAAGCGTGTGAGGGTGAGCCGCCGACCGCAGCTTCATCTCGCGCACGCGAGAGAGGAAGGCGACCGGAAGCGCGCGGACTTCGTTCACTCGGGCTGCACAGGGAGGAGGCGACGGAGACTGTAAGGGTTTGGGGTGCGTTCTGCGTTTGCGGCTGCTGGTGACGGAGCTTCCGCGCAGGCACCGTATCCTGAAACCGATTGCCTATGTGGCTGAAGTTGGCGCCCGCGGGGCCTCATCTGCAAAGCGATCTGCGATGGGTACGAAGTACATGCGCCGAGTGCCGGTAGCTTAGTATGCGCTGTGCTTTCGACGTTCGCGTTGAAGCGAGACGACAGACAGCGCGAAGGTCAATTGGCCCGCTGCTACTGGCGCGCTTTCCAGCGTTTTCACGAGTTTCCGCGGTCATCGAGCGAGATGTGTTCATGTTTACATGTACGCGCTGACACCGTGCTTGTTTATTTAGTTAGTAATTCAACACTTACAACTTTATAGGGCCGATAAAACTGCTATCCTTACTTTGGACAACTGTGTACTAATTTGCTATTGCAATCGATGCTTCGCCTATCGGGCGAAACTGCGACTTCTTTTTTTTCGGGGACTGGATATGCTGACGGAATTTTAGGTATTTATTATACTCAAATGTATTACTGAGGTGTCCATTAAGTGTCACCGCCCACAAAGAAATGTTTGGCGATAACTGAGGGGAATGAAACACCGTGAATTTTGTATTCGATGAACTGATACATGATGGGCTCGTTACTCACCATGAGTGAACGTTGTTTAAATCGACATTTATTCGATGTTGTAGCATAAATGCATGCGTATATGTGATAAAAACTCCGGTATCATTAGCATAAAGGCGAGAGTTAGTGTGCTTTATTCTTAACCGGAAATCGTCAATGTGTAGCAAGAACATAAGGAGACCCAAATTGGATCTCTGGGGAGCGCCTTTGTGAAAGATTTTTGGTTTTGATAGACAATCATTTACCTGAACAACCTGCGTCAGATTATTAAGATAGCTTTATGGTCTAGACATGCCGTAAAATTAGGTATATGAAAGGCGACGTGGTGATTAATTGTATAAAATGCTTTAGTGAAATAAATAAACGCAGCTGCAATAAGTAGTCCCTTATTACTGGTTTAACTCTGACAGATAAAGTGATTAGTGAGACTTCAGTAGAGAGGCCTTGGCGTAAACCAAATTGATTATGAGATAAGTTAAACTTAGGTAGTCCGTTAAACGGTTGTAGATTATTTTTTCAATTACTTTACTAAAAAATGGCGTAATTAAACTTGCGCGATAGTTTTTGATGCATTTATGGTCACCTTTATTAAATATGGGAATTATGTTTCTTCCCTCCAGGCTTTGAGGAACGAGATCAGCTGAATAAGGTTTGTCGAATAAATCGGCGAACATTGGCGTGAGTTCTTTTGATAGAAGTTCAGTTTTGGATGCAAAGTCTGATCAAGCCCTGGGAATGCAGTCTTTTGTGATGAGATAACTTAGTTAAGTTCCTCGAGTACTGTTCGGTACAAAAATAAACAATGGGGACTGTGCGGAAGAAGGGGCGGGTGTAGTTCTGACGGAGCATTTTTATCTGTATCGGAATTAAAGGCAACGTGCGTGTTAAGTGGAGAAAACCCGGAGACCTTGAATTTGCACGGTTTTTTCTTTGCTACGACAATGATGCTCCTGTAAATTTATTTACTGAACAAAAATGTTTGCATTTTTTGCACCATCTTCCACAAAACAAAATGTACCAAGAAGCATTGAAGGTGGTTGTAAAGGTCATACAGAGTTATTTTATTGTAATTAGTAGCCACATATATCCGCATGTTCTCCTTGAATCCAGAAAATTTATTCGCACATCAGCAGACATGGAAAGATTAAACCTCTCTGACCACCATATATTTCCAGCGGATATCATGGCCTTGTATTTTGTGATCACAGCACCCCAGTTGAAGTTTCGAATAAGGCCGAAACATTTCTATTCATCTCGGTGAAACTCGGTGGTTTGCGCCAAGGCCTCTCTACTGAAGTCTCACTAATCACTTTAACTGGCAGAGTTAAACCAGTAAAAAGGGACTACTTATTGGAGCTGCGTTTATTGATTTCACTATTTATCTCGGTGGGGTGGAAGACGACGAAGTGTCTGCTTGACAGAACGTTGTTTGAGTATCTCTTGCCATTTTGTGGAATTATACGTGCACCTCTGAGAAGTCGATTCTTTGTTCGTCGGCGATGGATTCGGACCAACCCGGACGTCTGCCAGATTCTGCGACGTCAGCGGTGGCCGCGTCAAGAAAGCGGACTGGCCTTCACAGCAACTCTGACAGCGAGGACACCCATATATACTCACTCACTGAGCAGCGAGGAGGCCTCCGACGACGACTTCGAACTTGTTATCAGCCGTAAGGCGAAGCGACGGAACAGCAGGACCTCTTCGTCCTCGAGCACGTTCAATGAAAGACCACAACAGAGGCTTGCGAACAACACCATCCTCTTCGTTCCTGCTGTACCCAACGAGAACACGAAACGCCTCAACAGGCAAACCGTTTCGGTGCTGCTATAGGCACTGGTGCCGAATGAAATTATCGTCATCAGAGTAAACACACGCAAGAACGTCATGGCTATCGACGATACGCATGCAGCCGCACTGAATACCCTGCGCAACGTCAACGACCTGGATGGAATGAAGGTCCGTTCCCACATTCCGCTGGGCTCTGACGTCGTCACCGGTGTCATCTACGATGTAGATTCCGTGATTCCCAGCTCCGACTTGGAAGTTCCTGTGAAACTAGCCAGTGAAGCTGATGTCATGGCGAGTGTTACCCCCTGGGCAACTCACGCTGTTTGAAGATAGTGATCAAGGGAGACTGTCTACCTTCATATGTAAAGGTAGGCCACTTTCGACATCCTGTGCGACCTTTCGTACCGAAGCCACTACAATGCCTCATATGTATGAAGCTGGGTCACGTGAGAAGCGTGTGCGAGAATGCAGCAGTGTGTTCTCGTTGCGCGGAAACGCACTCCGCGGATGATTGCAGGGCCACTGTTCTTAAATGCTCGAATTCTCATGGGTCCCATGAAGCTTCGTCAAAGGATTGCCCAAACATGAAAAAGGAGCTGGCTGTATTAAAACAAATGGCGAGAGACCACTCGTCTCACCTAGAGGCTGCCAAAACCATCAGAAAGGTGCGATATCGTCGCCGATGTTCGTTAAAGAAAGTCAGCGCCTCTACCGCGTCTGTCGCATATACACCGGCTCCATCTCCCTTGCCGCCCAGACCGGTCACGGCTGATAGGAACCAGAATGCTGGAAAAAGTGAGACTGCGGCTGATGCAGCTTGACCTAGGTTGCCAACACCACAGCCACCCGCAAAGCCACAGCGCACAACGGCAACCACGAATGCTGAACCTCACGCCGATAAACTGCCTGAAGAGGACAAACAAGTGATCGCAATGCTTCGATCAATGATGAACACCATTCGCGTGCTCCTAGGCAAGCTAAAAACGCCGTCAGCTCAAAGTGCACTACATGTACTGGATACTCTAAATCCAGTACTTGCAAGCCTTGAGTAGACACCATGGCTCGTCCAATACTGTCATTTCGCACTGAGGTCAGACAAGCTTCGATTTTACAGTGGAACACCAGAGGCTTAAGGTCCCGCATCTCATCTTTCCGTCAATATATTTTCACAAATCGGATTCCCATAATTGTTATTTGTGAACCCAACGTAATTACTCCCATCAAACTCTCAGGGTACGAACCAATTTTATCGTCGACGTGCGAGGAGCGCAGCAAAATTGTTGTTTACATCCGCACGGATTTTACGTATGCCCACCATGCAGTACAACCACGTGATGACAATCAGTATGTCTGCCTACGTGTAAGAAAGAAACACGTGTCATTCACACTCATTGGTGTCTACTTATCGCCGTCAGGACGATTTGAATGCGATAGACTGCGAGACATATTGTTACATACCCGTGGTCCTTGGATTATAACGGGCGATTTCAACGCACATCACTTACTCTGGGGTAGCTCGGCAATCAATTACAGAGGCAGGAATCTTGTGTCATTCGCCAATGATCACGACCTTTGTGTGATGAATGATGGCAGTCCTACATACCTGCGAGGCCTCAAGTACAGCAGTTGCCTGGATTTGAGTTTGGTATCACGATGCTTCGGCTCGCAAGTACAGTGGTTTTCAGACATAAAAACGCATGGAAGTGACCGTATTCCCATTTACTTGAAGATCAGGGGGCTAAAGAATACCTCCTCGTCGAATGCAGTACAACGTATCGATTGGACTAAATTTAAGCTACACATGGAAAGTGCATGCAGAGAAGACCTAGGCCATAGCCTAGAGGATACCATATCAGAGGCAATGAGAGAATCTTCATGCCTCCTAACGTTGACAGCGAACCGTTCCCAATTTGACGTAAAACTGGAGAGGCTAACGGCACTTCGAAGACGAGCTGAAAAGACATACAGGCGCACGAAGGCAGTTTGTGACCTGAGAATGGCACGAAGAACACAGAAGAAAATCCAGCGCCATTTGGACAAATTGCAGGAACAACGTTGGAAATCCTTTTGTGAATCACTGGACCCTCGTAAATCCACTTTCGTACATCTGGACGACAGTTCGTGGCCGCCGCTCGCCTCCACAACAGCGACATCCTTTCATGGCCTTAGCCCTACATCACTGCCAGAGGCAACTTGAGGTGGCAAATTATTTTTGTGCGTGGATCGCTGGCGTGTGGGTCACCCCCAATGCCGAAGATGTTAGTGTCGTCCCTGTGTCTCGCGTCCCAGAAATGGAACTTTCATTTGTTATGGAAGGACTTGACGCATCTTTGGCTGCTTCTCGACGTTCATCTTCACCAGGGCCTGACGGCATCACCTATGCAGCTCTTGCCCATCTTGGACGAGACGCCAGGCAAGAGCTGTTGAATTACTACAACCGCTCATGGCATGACGGAATTGTTCCTCAACAATGGAAAATAAGTCGGCTTGTACCGATACTAAAACCAGGAAAGTCGCCTTTAGACCTGACATCATATCGCGCTATTGCCCTGGCAAGTTGCGTAGGAAAAATAATGGAAAAGATGATCCTTACACGCTTAAAATGGTACCTTGAACGCCACAACATATACCTTGACTCAATGACAGGCTTTCGGCGAGGCAGGTATTCAATAGACAATGTTATCGACCTGACAACGTACATACAGCAACAAAAATGTCTCAAGCACATATCAGTGGCGCTCTTTCTTAATGTGAAAGGGGCGTATGATGTCACACATGAAGCGATCCTTGAGTCATTGGAGGCTGTCGGAATCGGTGGCCGTATGTTTCAATGAATCAGACACTATTTGATCAGGTCCTTCTATGTGGAGACTGAAAATGGCCCCTCTGCCAACTATTATACCTACGGCAGCGTCCCACAGGGCGGAGTATTGAGCCCTATTTCCTTTAACATAGCTATGATTGGCCTTGCTGAACTATTACCCAATACAATACACCTGTCCATCTACGCCGACGATGTTTGTCTTTGGTCTTCTGCGGTGACTCGGCTTCAAGTGCGCGAATAAATTCAGCGCGCAGCCACCCTAACTTGTTCGTATCTCCGAAAACAAGGTCTTACTATGTCCATCGAAAAATGTGCGCTCATTGCCTTTACGCGCAAACCCATGGCACCGTACCCTGTTTCTCTCAATGGCCAGGCTATTACATACCAGAAGTCTCACCGCTTCTAAGGTGTGATTATTGACTGGAACCTTCTGGAGCCCCACTGCATCTACCTGAAGCGGAGACTAATTTCCATCATACACATAATAAAGTTCCTGTGTGGAAAAACTTGGGGAACGTCGGTACGGTCCATGCTGCAGCTGTATAGAACACTCTTTCTGGGATTTTTACGATACAGCTTACCGGTTTTCGCGAACACATGCAAAACAAATATTCGTACCCTCCAAAGTTTGCGAGGCCAGGCTATGCGGACATGTCTTGGACTTCCACGATGCGCCTCGACTCATGCAACAATCGTGATTGCTAGAGACTACTTGATTCCAACATACATCACGGTTGACAACCTCAGAGCACACATTCGACACCTGTGTCGCGTACCCAGTCATCACATTGCTGCTTTGCCGCCACAAAGACCTGAGGCCACGTTTTTGAAACTTGTTGCGACACATCGAGGCTGCCTTCCATCGGGATTTACACCAGCAGCAAGATCACTGTCACCCCCGTGGTGACAGTGACAGGCAGCCACATGTACACCTCACGATTCCGGGAATTACGAAGAAGCTCCGTCATTCCACGGTAGCTCTACGACAGCTGGACATTGGCATTGCTGAACGATGCACATGAACTAAGAACGCAGGTTTACACCGATAGATCTGTCTCAGTCCCCAGCTCTACAGGCGCATTTATCATGCCGACCTTACAAATCACAAGGAAGTTCAAAGTGTCCCACATAACGACTTCTACGGCAACGGAACTTGCCGCTCTACGTGCTGCTGTTAATTACATCGTAGAAACACCACCTCTAAAGTGGGTCCCTTTTTGCGACTCCAAGGCAGCCCTTCAGAGTCTGCAGTCAGCATTATGACGCAAGACACATGAACAACTGGTGTTTGAGACCAGAGAGGTTCTCCATCAAGCCCTCATGAACCGACATGACATCATCTTTCAATGGCTGCCGGGGCACTGTGGCATCGTCGGTAATGACCTTGCTGATGATGCCGCCCGGTCAGCCCATAAGGAAACCCTGACTGTTCCTATACCCTTATCAAGGACAGACGCTGCGAGGGGTCTTCGTTTACTCGCTCAAACCGAGACAGAAACGTCATGGAGCAGCCCGATTTTTACGAACTGTCATCTTCACGGGCTGGATCCTACACTGAGGCTACAAATTCCATCGAACTTCCCCCACCGTGATGCAACTTTACTTTGCCGCCTCTGGTTAGGGGTGGCTTTTACGAAAGCGTACTCATTCCTTCTGGGCATGTTCGACACATCAATCTGTGACTCGTGCAACTGTGAGGAGACAGTGGAACACGTGTTGTGTTTTTGTCATCTTTATGAGACCGAACGCGACATTCTCCGGAGTGTGTTAAACCGATTAGACAGCAGACCGTTTTCAGAGACAAATATTCTTTGACCGTGGCCCCACGCGTCGCAAGCTTACAAAGCGACGCGGGCATTGTTACAGTTTATGAAGTCGACTGGCCTCAGTGACCGATTGTGAAGTGTTGGACAACCGCACGTGTTCATACTGCGAGTACTTTCTTCCCTCTCTCTCCTTTCTTTTCATCCCTTTAAACCCCTTCCCCCGTGTAGGGTAGCAAACCGGACGTGCTTCTGGTTAACCTCCCTGTCTTTGCTTCTTTTTTCCTCCTCCTCCTCCTCCTCCTCGGTGCAACTTCGTGCCAAGGGCTATTCGTAGGGCAGCCCCGCTCGACACAGAGGTGTGTGGCAATGATAGGGCACTTTTGATTCAATGTATTTAGGGCTACAAATCCACATGGTGCGCTTGGTATATATGACAGGGGACTCAACATGGCACTTACCAAATTTACATCATCCTCAGCAGCAGCTTATATTTATGTCTACTGCAGAACGAAGGCCTCTCCCTGCAATCTGCAATTACCCCTGTCTTGCGCTAGCTGATTCCAACTTGCGCCTGCAAATTTCCTAAGTTCATCACCCCACCTAGTTTTCTGCGGCCCTCGACTGCGCTTCCCTTATCATGGTATCCATTCTGTAACTCTAATGGTGTACCGGTTATCCATCTACGCATTACAAGGCGTGCCCGGCTCCATTTTTTTCCTCCTAATGCCAACTAGAATATCGGCTATCCTATTTGGTTTGCTCTCTCATCCACACTGCTCTCTTCCTGTCTCCTAACGTTAGACCTACCATTTTTCGCTCAATACTCTTTGTGCGGTCCTTAACTTGTTCTCCAGCTTCTTTGTTCTCTCCAAGTTTCTGCCCCATATGTTAGCACCGGTAGAATGCAATGATTCTACACTTTTCTTTTCAACTAAAGCTCCCAGTCCGGATTTGGCAATGTCTGCCGTATGCACTCCAGCCCAATTTTATTCTTCTGTTATTTTTTTCTCGTGATCACAGTCCCCTATGAGTAAAGCTGACCTAGATAAACGTACTCTGTTACAGACTGTAGAGGCTGACTGGCGATCCTGAATTCTTGTTACCTTTTCAGGCTATTGAACATTATCTTTATCTTCTGCATTTTAATCTTGAACTCAACTGTAACACTTGCTCGGTTAAGGTGCTCAATCATTTGTTGTCATGCGTCCACCACATTGTTGCTGAATAGGACATTGTCATCTGCAAACCGGAGGTTGCTGAGATATTCGCCCTTGATGCTCACTCCTAAGTCTTCCCAGTCTAAGAGTTTGAAAACTTCTAAGCATGCTGTGAATAGCATCGGAGAGATTATATCTCCTTGCCTTGCCCCTTTTGGATAGGTAACTTTCTACGTTTCTTGTGGAGAACCTTTTCAATAGCTTTTTATTGACTAAGAAAGCCATATAGAGAGGTTGATCGTACTAGGCACATTTCTCGATTACCTGATTGATGACGTGGATATGATCCATCGTAGAATATCACTTCCTGAAGCCACCCTGTTCTCTTGGTTGGCTGAAGTCAAGTGTTGCCCTGATTCTATTGGAAATTATCTTGGTGAATATTTATACGAAACTGAAAGCAAGCTTATGGGTCTATAACCCTTCAATTGTTTACCGTCTCCCGTATTATGGATTAGTATAATGTTGGCATTCTTCCAGCTCTCTGGAACACTTAAAGTCGTGAGGCATTGCATATATAGGGCCGCAAGCTTTTCAAGCATGACATCTCCTCCATATTTTAATAAATCGATACGACACCCAGTACTCATCCTGGTACCCTTGAGTATGCCAAGCATACCGTGCACTTTAGCGAAAGTTTGGTGACTGATCAGCTAAGCAGCCTCATCAATCCAGCCGCTGGGCCCCGGACGTGTCAACGTTTTCATCTTTGACCACGAACATTTTGTAGTGGAGTGCGTCTGACTTGCTTAGAAGCATGTCAGTTTTCGTTTTCTTTCTTTTCCATCCCATCATTCGTTTTACCTGGTGGTTTCGGAATCACGTGAATTCTTTCTCATCCGTGGCAGCTCGAGTGATGTCTCGTGTGGAAGTACTGCTAATTGCCGATTTACTTTGTCGATTGCCTCGTGGCATAGTTCTTTGCGTTCATCAGTCACTTCTCGTAGTAATATGGCCTATCTGCTCCACAGTAATATGGCGGAGACTCGGCGAATGCTGATCTATGTTTGCAATGAATTTGATTGATAGAAGAGCACAGATCTTTTGACCCACATAACACATAGAGACCAATACCGTAAGGAATAATTTATCTCACAGCAGACGCATTCGTGTTCAGATGACAAAAATAAAAAATCTGAGGACATTTAAACACTTCGTATGAGTTGTGAATGCTGAATCACTGCTATCTATTTGAAAACCGCTGAGAGGTCATTTTAGTTTTGCGATGCGAGTAATGTACTATAGCGGTACGTACTGCCCGAGCCAGAAAGCAGCAGCAGCCTCCGGCGCCAATGCCGCATGCCACCAACGTCTTGCGCGACGAGAGACTGAGCAAGCAGGAGCGGACACCAATGGCCGGTAGGCGCTCGCATCTGCTAAGCCTTGTGGGAGTGAGAGAGAGAGACGGACCGCGAGCCGGCTTTTGAGAGCGAGGGTGACGTGGCGTCGCGGCGATGCCCTCTCCCGTGTCGCAACACCTGGCATGCTAAGCCAAATGCAGGTATCTCCTTTCGCCCCCACTGCTCCGTCGAGGCGCACTAGTGCCGCGGCGTCACAGTGAATGGGAACTCCGTCGACGCGTGCTCGTGACGTGGCGTCGCAGCCAATGGTAATGAGAGTTTAGGTGTCCTTTCCGCTGCTAAAGATGGGCCATTTAACGCTTTCGCATAAAAATTCTGATGTGGTTATGCGACAAGCTTCCTAATAATGCATATCGCCCCAGAGGTTGAGAAACAAAATTTCTGAACTCTTCTACGAACAACCATACTTGTACCTTTTATTGAGCACAAAATGTAACAATGCAATTAGCCGAGATAGGTTTCTAGGCAGTAAAAATAAATGCATTCTGCGTTTAGGTACACTAGCGTTAAACGCTGGAAATGGCGCAAACCCAAACAACTGAAGAATAAGCACATGAATGGTTTTAGAAGTGAAAGCAAAGCATACCATTTATAGATGTCGCCAGTTTGTCGTCGAAGAACCATTTGTCGTCTGTAATGTAAGAGTGATCGAAGGGTAAAAGAAGATAAACAGAAGAATTAAATAAAACAAGGACTGAGTAATTGCGAGAGCCCACGAAATAGGGCTTGTGAAAATTGTTACATGAGATATAGAAATATAAATGTGAACATTATAAACTAGTTAGCGATAGAGTTTGTACGTTGCTTATACATGATGAGGCCGGAATAAGGGAAATCCTACACAGTTTACTGTGTAGTAGTGGGATTGATACAACTTGTGTGCACAGTAGCCTTCTGCTACATTTAATTATAATTATTATTCCTGAACTAATTAAAGAGCAGTACTGAGTTCGGAGTCTGTAAGAACTATAATATATATATATATATATATATATATATATATATATATATATATATATCAAGCACTCACATAGTACCATCAGTTACACAATATTCCTTGGTACATTCGAATTAGCACATGTCCAACGTCCTCAAAAAAAATTGGCAGCACGTTCATTCCTTGGACACTATTACTCGATCACCATTCCCTCTTACGATGGGGATGGTATTGGTTACGTTAGGTGTTGAGGTTCCTTATGATATGGGAACTAATGAAACAGAGTGGATTATATCTTCTATTCAACGACAGAGTCCTCATTTTTACTTGATCGAGATGGTTGCTTGACATGGATTTTATAAACATCTTTTACCATATAAAAGGTGGTGTCTAAACCCGACGTCTATGACGTGCTTCCGGCTAGTGAAATAGATTTTGCCGTATTCACACACACACAAAAATAAGCATAGACTTTAGGAACGTATTTTAAATCAACAGGGTGCCACCTTATAGGGCGTAGATTTGGACACCGCCTATAGTAAAAAGGTATATACACACACAATATGCATGTTCTATAAATATAATACATTTTAGAACAGTTAGGTAGCACTGGTGACCACACTGTATGACTTGGTGACCGCACTCGTCTCGTCCGTCAGTGATGTTATCAAACACAGTGTGATGAATCGAGGATTTCTTTTGTCGATTCTTGGGGGACTGCTGCCAGGGAGTGAAAATAGCAGTGACCCCAGTTGGTGTCAAAGAAGTTCGCTGAAAAGCGGTACTTAACCAGTGGCACACACACGCGGACTTTATTGATGTGAAAGATGTTCATCGAATACCAGCACATATCTAGTGTGAAATACCGAATTACCCAAGTTGGTCCGGCGGTTGGTTTGGAACCCGGTCTCTTTGCATCACAAACCATTGACCCAAACTGGCGAGAAAACATTTATAGTCATCGAAACTAGAAACTCCGTGAAATACTCTAAGAATGTTAGTCGGGTTAACACAGGGTCTTATAGCACAATGCCGCATGCCACCAACGTCTTGCGCGACGAGAGACTGAGCAAGCAGGAGCGGACACCATAGCCTACCTTCGCCTGCATTGAGCGTGAGTCACTGCCATATAGATTGCGTTTACGACACCATCATGTATTCTGTTTCAGTACCGTTCTCTGAAATTTTTTGAAAGTAAGATACTTTTATAACGCTTTCATAACACATGCACAATTTCAGCTTGAGGACTTATTAGAAAGATGAAATGATAAGCAAGACTAATGAGCCTTCGTCTCATTAACCCCACAACAAAAACAGTAAAGTCACGCGTGTTCATAGAGGGAATCTGTGCTGCCATCCATGTGACACTTACGGCGTATCGATAATAACTGAAACTTCTGTAGTCGCTGATGAAGTTTACGCACACAGACGCAAACACACACACAAATATATATACTGCGACAGACCGAACCCTTACTTAGATGCTGTCCGTGTATGTCTCCGCTGACCATCGCGACTGGGACGTTGCAGTAACGTTCGTTACCTTTGCCTATAATTCTTCTCACCACGATACCGCAGGCTTTTCTCTATTCTTCCTCTTGTTTGGCCGCGATCCTATGCTACCTTTCGACATCTTTCTTGCCTGATAGTCGGAGTACGCCCGGGAACCCACACTCAAGGCACAAGAGGCGAGCCATATTGCCCGACGTCGACTTGCGGACATGTAGGAAGATCAGCGGCGCTTATATGGCACCCGCCATCGTGACGCCCACTACACACCGGGCACCCTGGTCATCCTTTGGTCACCGTCGCGACGCGTTGGTCTCCCGGAGACGTTACTTTCACGCTACTCTGGCCCTTACAGTGTCTTGCGTCAAGTAACTGACGTCACCTATGAAATCGCCCCTCCTGACCACACCGTGGCTCAGCCTCGCTCCAATGTATTCCACGTCGCACGTCTTAAACCATACTACCATATCGTATCATTCGACCGCCTCCTAACCAGCAGCCGGCTGGTGCTTCAACCGCCCGGGGTCATGTGACTGACCGATGAAGAAGACATTTTCAGATGACTTCAAAGAAGACGATGCCCTGAACTTCGCGAGCTAACTATAATCTTGTCAGCCCTGCTGAAGTTATTGTATATACACTGTAAATATATTTCTTACTGCTTCTTCGCCGTACCATTTTATTCGAATAATCGTGTCGGCTCGAAAAATAGCCATTTGGTTTCGGTAAAAAGAGTTTCAAATTTTTACATGATATATAGAGCATACAATTCCACAAATCATAAGAACGCTTTGTTAATAAATATGCATTCAAGAATAAAGCCTACACAAAATCGAAAATCCTCTGAACAAGAAGAATACAAATGTAGAAAAGATGCAAGGAAGGTGTGAGTTTTGCGAGTTTTTGTGGTGACGGAATTTTTCTTTGTTAGCTGCAGCTACCAAGATATCGGCAAGGTCGTTCCGAAAGCGGACTACTCGTAGAAGAGCAGACTGAATTTAAAAAAAATGTCACAGTTTCGCCCGAAAGGCGAATCGTCAATGGCAAGAGCAACCTAGTGGACAGCCATACGAAGTAAGCATAGTAGTTTTACCGGCCGTATAAACTTGTAAACATAGGCTTACTAACTACATTAGCAAGAATAGTGTCATGCGCGCACAAAGGAACATGAACGCACCACACTCGATGAACGCGGAAACTCCCTGTCAAAACACTGCAGTGTGTAAGCACGGCAGCAGCAGCGAGCGAATTGACCTTCGTCCCGCCGCTTGCATTAATGCGAACTATGTCTCGAAAACAGCGCACGGAGGAAGGATTCTGGCCCCGCCGCACATGACTTGCCCCCGCCGCAGATTATGTTAGCGCGTCGTTTGGACCGTATAATTTGCGAAGATTTTCCATTATCGTAACGAGTGTCAGCGCGGTAATATATATTTATATTGTAGTTCCACCGATGTTTTTGGTTTTACAGGAAAACAAACGCCGTGCCGCCGCTCGACCCACTCTTCCATATTCTAGTACACTTAGCTACAAAGCGTGCTTCTACTACGTTCGTTGTGTTGGTTGATTATCTCTTTCATTGTGGAATCGAAGTGTGCTGCCATGTTCCATTATTCCACCAAAATTCAAATTGGCCTGATCCAAACTGCTCTAAAATGAAGTTTACTCTCCTGCAAGTTGCTCCAAAATGCAATTTCTTCGGTACCAAACTGCTCCGGAACGCTATTTTACATGCTCCAAAATTGCTCGGAAATGACTTTTGGCAGTCCCACCGCTGAACTCACTCGTCGTCTGGTCCCCAAAAGAAATCGTCGCTTTTCTCTGTGGCACTCGACGCACCGGTCGTTAGGCCGGTGCGCTGAATGCCACGTAGGTCTCGTGTCCGGCCGCCTCGCCGTGCGAGGCCCGATACTACAGCGTGCACCACCGTTAACGGGTTCTTGTAGCGCTAGACGACGCTACCGTTTGGCCTCAACATCGCGCTCCACCAACTTGGGGTCCGCGGCTCTTCGTTGACGTTTCGCCTGTGCTTCGGAAACCCTGACGCTAGAATTGGCACGTCGACGACAAGCCCTTTTCCGAGCGCGTTCATTCTGGATGTATTTCCATGAAATTTCTTGAAAATTAATCTGTACGTTACGTAAGGCAATGAATGGCGCATACCCCCGTAAGCAATTGCTCATACCCCCGTAAACGCAGCCTTCCCATTACGATGACAGAAGAGAAGTGAAATTCTAAACTGCAATGATTAGCGGCAACGCAGCCAGCTGTGGAAGCAGACGACCACGACGAAGAACGCTGGAGCAGGGGCACGAGAGCATGCCGAGCACGAGTGCGTGCAGACCACGTGTGCAGCTAGGAGAGCAGCTGGTTTTTTTAGGATTACATCGCTGGCGCAGGCTAGCGTATGCAAGCTTCGCTTGAAAAACACCTAATGAAACATTCGGAAATTACAAACCTGAAACATTGAGTAAAACACAAGACACCCATAGCAGGTGTTTAGCTCAGGTATGAATGGCGTTGCGGTCACGTCTCCATTAAAATGAACGAATGTTATTCGCGGCAGTCAATATGGTGCAGCGGCATCATCGTTGATCAGGACTAGTATGATCAGGAACAAATTTAAATCAAGTTCAGAATCGGGGATTTCACGCGAAATCTATTATATGAACCATTTTTTCTAATACCATCATTCGTTCTGCCGGAGCAATTTATTTCAGTCTATGTATCCCCAAGCAAAGATGCGGGCCTATCCCGAAGATAGTGTAGTCGTAAACTGTGGGACGATCCCGCAGGTAGTGCATTCGAAAATACCGACCCGTTACCCTTGATGTTTGTGACCGGGTATTGACCATTGTATATGTGCCACTCTTCAATAAACCTTTCTGACACTAACTTGGGTATGAGCTCCATGGTACGTGTAATGTTTAAGATTTTTCTTGTACCACTCTCCACTTGGGTCCGACACGCATCGCCAGAAACGGTCTACACAAGTGAAGAATACTGACGCTAAGAATACGGCCGAAAGTTTCGCTGGAGGCTTCTGATGGATTGAAGTGGACGCAGATGACGATTGAAAAACACTTTCTATTTACAACCTTTTATGAGAATTTACACATAGAAATAGAAGGAGGCACTGGAACATATGGGGTGACCCGACATTGGCCGAGCCGATGGTCCACAGCACCTGAAGTTGAATCCAGAACGCTTGGTCTGGGCAACGGGACCCCGTTTTCTATCCCTCGGTGCCCCGCCTCAAACATTTGCAGCACAGTCGCCCCTAGTGGCTATGAGATTGGTCCACCGGCGCCCCAAAGCCAATCCTGTACGATGATCATCGTGTCAGTGGGCCGGCAGCTATCCCAGCATTGCGCTTAGTCGACGCGCCATTTCCTTTGCCACGTTTTACGGTGTTTTTCTCCTTTCCCCCGAAACAACATAAAAACACACTAAGGTGGAGGGTTACAAATTCATAGCAATCGTACTCCTTCGCAAAGTCACAGAGCCCAACACAAAGGGCACAATAAAACGCTAATAAACAGGCAGTACATGCGACTGTGACCCCTTCCCTGCTCGTACATATGTAAACCTTTTGGAAAACCCGATCGCTTAGTACCTATGGGCCACAAGTCAATGAAAGCTGTCAACACAACACTTTAGGCTCGCGTACCCCTATTGAGTAAATGCTTGCTCAGAGAAGTTTTTCACGATGGTCGTATTGGCAACGGTCCCCGAAACGGTTACAATGGGTAAGGTGCGCTAGGGGAATATCGAGTACGGCGATCATGTGTTCTGTGCCCTTGACACGCCTCAAACGCGCACACCAGGAGCCAGTGGCTGTCACGGACATCTTAGATATTGCTGTCAGAACACACGAACGAGATGTACGTGACGAAGCACCGATATTAACTCTTGTTGAGGGCAGCTTCTGGCACTATTGGGCGCTAATCGCGTCGTGATGCGCACCCCCCCTCCCCTCGCATTTGCTCACTGCCAGACGGCTCTAAACACACCTTCGCGTGACGGGTATAATCGGCAGTGTCAAAAGTCGCGCACCTTCCTCATCTTAGCGCCGTCACTGCGACAGGCATCCGCCGCTGACCATCGATTACCCCATTGTGTTTCGCTCGTCAAGCAAGGACCGGTGGCCAAATACCGTCAGCCGTTTCTTTACCCCCATCGTGCAGCCGTTCCATTCGTCAAGACCAGGATGAAGGTAAACGCCGATCCCAAACATTTCGAGCAACAATTAAAGAAATGACTCGCGCTTTGCAGCAGCAGCCTTACACTATGTATCACTGGTTGTGGGCCACTTGCAATGCGTTACGTGGCCACAGGGTGTGTGCCACTAGTTATGTGCCGCTCTTTAAAGAACCTCTTTTATGCCAACTTGGTTCACTGGGTATGTTCCACTGGGTATGCTTCGGCTTCGAGGCGCCGCCGCTAGATAGCGCAACGTGTTCTGAGAGAAGTGAGAAAAAGGAACGCGGTTGCACTACACGCCAGAAAGATGACGCGTTTGAACTATTCGCATTACTTGAGAGTCATCGTAGAAGAGAGGCCTCAATTTTTTTAATTGTCCTTGAAACATTTGTCTTAATAGTCACATAATAGCCTTACTGTTCGAGTGCGTCGTCTCAGGAGTCTCCTGTTAGAAAAATGTCCCAAATCCTTCAAAACTTGGAGGACACTCAAGCTTCGCCTTTAACAGTGTAGCGCATTATCATTTAAAGACTTCTTTTTTTTTCACAAAAGATATGTAGATACCGATGGAACGAAAAAATCATATTTTGCTGGAGCCACGCTTTTTCCGGTGTTCTTTTCGTGTGAAGATTAAGGCAAAAACTCTTACAAATGTGCGACGGGCATTTTCTAAGTCCTTTGATTACAATCTCCTATGGGCCTGCAAAATGTGTTAGGTGGTAAAGAGGCGCAGGGACTGTAACATGAAGAATTTACTTGTAAAGCCATTTTTTCTTACAAGATTATAGTTTAAAGGCGTTTATTAGTCTCCAGCCGTTTGGGCTGTCCGTTGTTTGAAGGTCCGAGCTCTAAGCACGAGCGGCGTTTCTCGAGGGAAACGCAGGAGGGATCGACCCACTAGAAATGGCTGGAGAGCGTGACCCGCTATGGCGTTCGTATTCTTCCTTACAATCACCCCCGGGAGCGAAGAGGGAGCCGTCGGGTGACCTAAAAGCTTGTCACTATGACAGGGTCATAGTAGGGCTTGAGGCGCTCGACGTTGACAGTGTCGCGTCCCCGACGGCGCATGTCCGCAGAAGGTTCAACTGGTTTAATCACGTAATTGACGGGAGATGTGCGTTCGACAATACGGTAGGGGCCCTCATACTTGGGCACTAGCTTGGATGAGAGACCAGGCGTAGCGGAAGGAATCGAGAGCCACACAAGCGCTGCAGGAAGGAAGGTGGGTGCAGAAGTGGTGTCACCGCGTGTGCTTTTCTGCCGCTCTTGGTCATTGGATGTAAAGACCCGCGCGTGATCGCGGCAATCTTCAGCATGTCTTGCTGTGTCAGAAATGGGCGCACATTCAGATGCATCTGGCCGGTACGGTAGAATTGTGTCGATGGTGTGCGACGGTTGCCGACCATAGAGTAAGAAAAAAGGTGAAAAGCCAGTTGTGCTCTGAGTGGCAGTGTTATACGCGTAAGTTACTAATGGCAGAACGACGTCCCAATTAGTGTGCTCGGAGGCGACGTACATAGCAAGCATGTCCCCGAGCGTACGGTTGAAGCGTTCTGTACGGTCATTGGTTTGGGGGTGGTACACCGCAGTTGTGCGATGAACAACGTAGCACTCCTTGAGAATGGCTTCAACTACCTCGGACAGGAAGACACGCCCACGATCACTGAGTAGTTCCTGAGGTGGCCCATGTCGCAGGATGAATCGTCGAAGCAGGAAGAAGGCAACATCGCGCGCTGTAGCTGCCGGTAGGGCGGCTGTTTCGGCGTAGCTCGTCAGGTGGTCGACGGCCACAATGGCCCAGCGATTTCCAGCCGACGTGAAGGGATTGGGCCCATACAAATCGATGCCGATGTGTTCAAACGGCCGGGTAGGGCAAGGTAAAGGTTGAAGAACGGCTGGCGAAATGCGGGCTGAAGATTTCCGGCGCTGGCAATCGGGACAAGAGCGAACAAACTTGTGAACGTAGCTGTACATCCCGAGCCAGTAATACCGCTGTTGAAGGCACTGGCAAGTCTTGAAAACTCCGGAGTGTGCACATTGTGGATCAGCATGGAAAGCTGCGCATACTTCGGAACGCAGACTACGGGGTACCACTAACAACCACTGGCGCCCGTCGGGGTTATTATTGCGTCGGTGCAGAAGGTTGTCGCGAATGGCAAAATGACGTGCTTGGCGACGCAACGTGCGAGTGCTTGGTTGTGCCGAAGAACTAGAAAGCAAGTCTACAAGGGAGGCAATCCAATGGTCCTTGCGTTGCTCAGAAGCGATGGTGTTAAGATCGAGCGAATAAACAATAATCTCAGATAGTGAGGAGCAGGCATTGTCAGGCAAGGGAGAGCGCGAGAGGGCGTCGGCGTCAGAATGCTGGCGTCCGTTGAGGTACAGCACCCGGACATCGTAGTCCTGCAGGCAAAGTGCCCATCGAGCATGACGGCCCGAGGGGTCCTTCAAGGACGACAGCCAACATAGTGCATGGTGGTCCGTGACTACGTCAAATGTACGACCATATAAATAAGGCCGGAACATAGTCAAAGCCCAGATGATGGCCAAGCATTCTTTTTCCGTCACAGTCTAATTTGTATCAGCATTCGTAAGCGTATGACTTGCATAAGCGACGACATATTCAGGAAAGCCTTGTTTGCGTTGGGCAAGAACAGCACCGAAGCCGACGCCGCTGGCATCTGTGTGCATCTCAGTAGGAGCTGTCGGGTCGAAGTGGCGCAAAATTGGCGGAGACGTAAGTAGATGCCGGAGCTTCCTGAAAGCTTCATCGCACTGGGATGACCACGAAGTGAGGGGCCCGTTGCGTGACAGCACTTTCGTCAGGGGTGAGATGATGGCGGCAAAATTGCGAATAAAGCGTCTGAAGTACGAACACAGACCAATGAAACTGCGCAATTCTTTGACAGACGTTGGCTTAGGGAATTCGGCGACGGCCCGAAGTTTGGCTCGATCTGGGAGTATCCCACCCTTGGATACGACGTAACCAAGGATTGTCAGCTGCCGAGCAGCAAATTGGCACTTCTTTAGGTTTAGTTGTAGGCCAGCGTTTGTTAAGCACGTCAAAAGGCGTTGAAGGTGTGTTGTGAAGTCCGGCGCAAAAACAAGAACGTCGTCAAGATAGCACAAGCATGTGTGCCACTTCAAGCCGCGCAGAACTGTGTCCATCATGCGCTCAAAAGTTGCGCGCGCATTACAAAGTCCAAAAGGCATTACGTTAAATTCGTATAAGCCGTCGGGTATTATAAAAGCTGTCTCTGGCCGATCGGCGTCTGCCATGGGTACTTGCCAGTACCCTGAGCGCAGATCTAAAGACGAAAATAACTCTGCGCCCTGTGGCGTCATCTATGCGAGGGAGAGGGTACACGTCCTTGTGTGTGATCTTGTTGAGGCGCCGGTAGTCGACACAGAACCGCACAGAACCATCTTTCTTCGTAACGAGGATGACAGGGGATACCCATGGTTTGTTGGAAGGTCGTATCACCTCGCGGCGAAGCATGTCGTCGACTTGTTCATTGATTACACGACGCTCTGCAGGAGATACACGATACGATCGTTGCCGCAATGGCGGTTGCGAGCCAGTGTCGATGCGGTGCGTAACAGTGGACTGTCCGGCCTAGGGAAGGTTGCCCGACATCGAAAGAAGAACGAAATTCTTCTAAGAGGCACAAAAGTTGAGATCGCTGGACCGGCGTAAGGTCATCGGCGATAGAAGAACCGAACACATCACTGGATGGTCCCTCACATGTAGAAAGAGCAGTGAGCGCACTGGAACTATCACAGCAATGATCATCGGGGAGCTCTATAACTTGCACGTCTTCGATCGCTTGTACATGTCCGAGACATTGCCCTCGGAGCAGGATCACAGATTATGGAAACGGGTTGCCAGCGAAAATGGTGCTGTAGCCCTGTTTGATGGCCACTGTCGCAAAAGGTAGCAGCAGGCCTGTCCGGGTGAGAAAGTGGTCAGATGGAGACAGTAGCGCAACAGCGTGGGAGAGGCCGCTGCAGTACATGGGCACGACCGTTGACGTGTTGGGAGGAGCGTGAGTGTCGTCTTGAACAAGTAGGTTCCTCAACAGCGAAGTATTGTCGGTGAGCGGCAAATCTAACAGTGGCCAGAGTTCCATCTCGGCCCGTGCGCAATGAATAACGGCATTGTGGCGCGAGAGGAAATCCCAGCCGAGGATAACGTCATGAGAACACGAGGTGAGGATGATGAATTCTATGGCGTACAAAAGGTCGTCAATAACAACACGAGCAGTGCAAGCCGCTAAGGGGTGGATATGCTGAGCACTGGCTGTGCGGAGGGGCAGTCCAGAAAGGAGCGTCGTGACTTCCCGAAGTAGGCGGCAAAGCTTAGCGTCCATAACACATACGGCGGCTCCAGTGTCCACGAGTGCAGATGCGCGAACACTGTCAATAAACACTTCGATCACATTTGAAGGACTGCGTTGACTACTTTCACGTTTCGACGGCGCCGCAGCCCTTGCCTCTTGGACTGCGACGATTAGTTTTCCTCGTCCCCAGTCACGGGACGGGTCGCATCGGCGACAGTGAGCGACGGCGTGGAGACGGTGAACGGTGGGTAGTTTGCGTCGGGCGCAGAGTCAGTGACATAGTCGAATGGGGGTCGGATTATAGACGGTTGAACTGGCTTGTCACGGCTGATGCGTCGCTAGGTGGCGGAACGCGATTACAATAAGGAGCGATGTGACCGGCATGGCCGCACGCAAAGCATATCGGCCGGTTGTCGGAAGTACGCCACCGGTTCGCTCGGGTAGGTCCCATCCAGGTAAGAGGTCGCGTAGTACAGGGCGGCTGCTGCTTTGACGGCATGGCGGGCTGCGGTCGGGGCCTAGCCGCGATGTTGGCATAACCGAGAGGCACACGCGGAGAGAGTGGTTGAGCCCTCGCGACGACTTCAGCGTAGCTGAGTGGTGCAGCCGTCGGGACCTGTTGGGGCGTCGCGACGACATCAGCGTAGCTTAGTGGACCGGCTGCAGGAGGATGTTGATGCTGGTCTGGCAAGACCTCGGCGATTTCCTGCTCGATCACGTGACGGAGCGTGGGCATAACATTCATTGCGGGCTGTTGCACATGGGGTGGCTGAGTGAAGGTTAGCAAGGAGAGCTGGCGTGCAACTTCCTCCCGAACGAACGCTTTCATTTCTGTAATCAGTGCGGACTGGTCGGAGATGGTGGTCAAACCAGCAATGTTTTCATCACGCGATGAAGGGCGACGTGTCAACGAGCGCTGCCTTCGTAGCTCCTGGTAGCTTTGGAAGAGAGTAACGATGTCTGACACGGACTCAGGATTTTTTGCAAGTAGCATGTGGAACGCATCGTCTTCGATCGCTTTCATAACATTTCGTATTTTGTCGGATTCCGACATCGTGGCGTTGACTCTTTTGCACAAGTCCAGAACATCTTCAATGTAGCTGCTAAATGATTCACTCGGCTGCTGTGCACGTTCGCGCAAACGCGATTCTGCTCGCAGCTTGCGCACCGCAGGGCGACGAAACACCGCCACCAAAGTCTTGGACAAGGACCACGTCGGAAAATCGGTCTCATGGTTGCTGTACCAGAGACTGGCTACACCCGCGAGATAGGAGATCACATTGCGGAGCTTATCGAGGTCGTCCCATTTGTTGTGAGCACTTACTCTCCCATACGTTGTCAGCCAGTCCTCCACATCGGTTTCGTCCGCGCCGCTGAAGATGGCAGGGTCCCTGTGGCGAGGCACACCAGAGCACACGACAGACAGAGAAGGCGCATGCTGGGATGGGGTAGGTGGCACTTGCTGGGATGCGTCTTCGGGCATGGTAGAGCGTAGGATACGGTATCGAAGCTCCAGGATTTACGCTGTAGGCAGAAGCACTCTCCACCACTTGTAAAGGCGTTTATTAGACACCAGCCGTTTGGGCTGTCCGTTGTTTGAAGGTCCGAACTCTAAGCACGAGCGGCGTTTCTCGAGGAAAGCGCAGGAGGGATCGACCCACTAGAAATGGTCCGAACTCTAAGCACGAGCGGCGTTTCTCGAGGAAAGCGCAGGAGGGATCGACCCACTGGAAATGGCTGGAGAGCGTGACCCGCTATGGCGTTCGTATTCTTCCTTACAATAGAAATATTCCGAGGAAAATCTCATTTACAACTTAAGACAAGCAATCCGCGACTTGCGCGTATAACTTGTAATAGCACCACACATATCTGCGCAAGAGGAGAATAATAGACAAGGAAATATTCTACGTACGCGTTTCAGTATTAAATGACGTAAACACACCTCTTTTTCGAAACGAAAAAAGAAACGCGAGACAATTTACCCTATTGATAAGTGAACCAAACCCAGCTCACCATTTTTTTCTAGGAAGAACGAAATGTCTAAGCAGTGCTCTCTGACGTAGAAAGAGTTAAGACAAGAGCAATTACTTGAACACTAGGGCGTGATGCGGGCAGTAGATTCATGACACACCAGATCCAATCATAACAAACACATAACAGATGAATGTGCGCATGAAGCTTGGCTCACATCTTTCATTTAATTTACACTTGACGTTTATTCTGACCAGTGAGTATCAGTGTCGCTGTGCTTGTCTAAAGAAACACCAAAGTTGGCAGAAACGCCAGTTGGCGGAGCTCACTAACGCAAATGAGAAAAGTGCTCACGATTTGTCATGCCCATTTGTCATTCCAGAAACCCAATCCCTTGTCCGAATTTATGGGGGATCTTGTGTGTGTGCAAAATATTTGTTGCGCTAGCACCTATGTCGACACTCCAGGCAAATTTCCGCCGTCATCGGCGGCGTCGCCGTGAGATTCCGTATAATGTCCAAGCGCCATAAGATTGGGGCCATGCGCCGTGTACTGTAAGGGCGAGGGAAAGCGCGTGAGGGGGAGCCGAGAATTATGGTGGCTTTATGCGGTGGTGCCTTCTCGAACTCGCAAAGGAGCAAGGCGGGGAGCGTGCGTGCTGTTTTCTCTCGCGCGCAAAGTGGTGGGGGGGTGATGGATGAGGACGATGTGCGCGCGTTGGCGCAGATGTTACTTCGTCGGTCGCGGTAGAGTGCAGGAGATACAGGCAGCACCTCTTGGAGGAAATAATGCTGGGCTCGAAGGCTTGGTGACCTGAGATAGCTGACGGCTTCGTTTGCGCTGTGTTCTCGAGCGCCTGGTTCGCTTGGCAGCGAGGGGCAGCCACGAAGCGGCATTCGCTCACTGCTGCTGCCGCTCTTCACCACGCCAGCGTTCTGAGAGCGAGTTTCCGCCGTCATCGAGTGAGTTGAGTTCATGTGTGCTTCTGCGTGCGTGACACCGTGTTTCTTAACTTAGCGAATGTTTCCAGGACTTTAAAGAGCTAATAAATCTACTGACCTTCCGGCGTATAGCTACCTAATTATTTGCTATCTCAATGAATGCTTCGCCGTTCGGGCTAAATTGAGACTTATTTTGGCAACTTCAGTAACTACACAGAAGGATTTCATACATGTGCAAAAGAAACACAGGCATGCGTGGCACACACAGCACTCGCAGCGTAAGCTAGTGGAGCGGCTCATGAGTAGCTCCAATTTGGGCACCACGCACAACAGGGTCTTCGCGGCAGTCTGTTCGCCTCGTTTTGACGAGAACGATCTGAACTGTCCGCACGGCGTCGACGGCGAGCTGCGGCTTGTAATGCTCTCTGAACAGCACTCTGCTGAGCTCGATCAAGCCTTACAACTGCAACTTATATTTCGGGCACGCTGCGTTAGCAGGCACCTTAACTAGATAGCACCACCATACTGGCGGAGGCTCGGTAGCTTGGGCAGCTCGGGATCGCATTGATTGCGTGCGTCTGAATCGCAACTCGTCGTCTGCGCCTGCGCATGCTGCATTTGCAGGCGCCTTACATAGATGGCGCCACCAGACTGGCGAAGGCTTGGGTCGTCTGCCCGTGCACGCTTGCCTTATAGGGCATTTTTCGGCTGCCCGATAGCAAGCGCTTGCGTGGCTCAGTGGTAGAGTATCTGGGTCCCACGCAGCGGGCGCGGGTTCAATCCCGGCGGGAATCGGGTACTTCTTTCGCATTTCCGGCGAAAGCGGTTACGGCGGCGTACACCGTCGGCGGCGGCATCATCGCGAACCAAAACGGCTATTGGAATGAGGCCATAACAGCTTACGCTATAAAAAAATACCAATCATGAGCATCGGCCAGGATCTGCATATGTACAGACTGGTATCTTTAAAGCCTATTATATTTTCGTTATTAGCAATGGAGAAAGAGAATGACGCATTCCTTTCTAGCAGAGAATACTGGGGAACAACTGGCCGCATACTGTTCTCGTGCCAAAGGCGACTCACACTTTGAGAGGTGTGTCAGGTGCGTTACTTGCGTGATGTGCCAGTTTCTCCTGTTATTTCATTGCGAGAGTTTTGTGACTTTATGTCAGATTACACGAACTCCAGGATTGGACCACGATCCCTTGTACTTTCCTTCTAGCACATAACGTTACCTAAACTATGTGCTAAGTGGTACCGTTTCCAAAATCAGGCCAGATCGAGTAGGTTTTAATGCTTCCTCACCGCAGTGCAAATGCAATCGCTGTTATGCGATATACCGCGTGACATAGTCATAGGTACGTACAATTGTATAACACCTAATCACTGATGGCGTCACAATCTGTGTTTCTCTCGCTCACGCTCGTCTATTGCATATGTTGGACCCAACAATAGGCATGTCGCTTGCTCGTGTCGGACTGCGTGAGTAGAAAACAAAGCATCTCGTCACACGATCGTTGTAAGCGTCTTCTTGATGTTGTCATCACAACCATGTTCGCGTTAGACTGATAGCTGTTCTCCTTACGCAAACATGTTGGCCCACGTGGTAACGGTTTTGCGTAACTGCAAAGGGTGCTGGGTGTCCACCTACCGGCAACATGCTTCGCATACCATCGATTCCCACAATGCTAGTGATCTGCTTCATTCTTTTTGTTTTCCAAGATGTTTTCCATATCAAGAATGTTTTTGGTAGTTGACTGCCATCACGATGTCTATCACAACAATACGACGTATATTGATGATAATATTTGCGATCAATTAAGTAGTTAATTCATTAAATACAAACAACACTATCATAAAAACTCACCCTGTCAATAGCATCAACACATCGGACGTCCAAATTATCGTACGTGGTCTTGCATACAACAAAAGCTTATCCAACGTTTCTTCTCCCAAAACGGTCCCTTCATTTGTCGTAGCAAAATATTCTTCTTCTCCCTGTAAGACGTGTTTCGTTATACAAAGCAATAGTGTCGCTCAGGCTACTGACCCAGTAATAGGTTTTACTTCCTGCTAAACTGATAGAGCCCGGAGGTTGAAGATATACCAGGACCTTGTTTACCTGGAAGCGCAGAAAGCAGGAAAGTCAACTTTGTGCATATATAAAACAAAAATTGTTGTATGATGCCAAGAATTTGAGTAATTTTAGGTACCCAAACACAGTCGTGGCACTTCACAAGGTGAAAAGGCAAATCCACAGTTGATATATGCGTGGTATATTGGTCTGAAGGCGTTGAAAAAAAAGGAGTTGCACGAACGAATGTCGCTGTTAAAACTTTCTTGGTGGGACCCTCGAGGGCTATCTGAGTTGGTAAAAGTACGCAAGACCAGAGTAAAATACGACACGAAAGTGGTGTCGGCGACAAGCTGGAATCTCAATCGTGAGGGAAACGTTAGCCACGCGAAATACAAGCTATTCCTAGTATGCATTATTTTTAGGAACACTTGGGGCCAAGGACATTCGGGACCAAATTCTGAATTAAGTTAGATGAGGTTTAATGGGGCAAATACCGCTCACGCTATGCTGACCCCGTACGTTGAATTATCAACAATAAAATCAGTCATAGCAGCATTGCCTCAGTACCTGAACCCATATCGTCTAAAATAGTTGAGCACGTCAGACGGAAGAGAGGGGGGGGGGGGGGGGGCAGCACTAGAATTTAGTGCGATGTAAAGGTATGTGCATTTCTCTATTTCGTTAAAGTATTGCCGGCTTAGAATGGCAGCCTGTTGATATACGCGTAAACTGTGCGCTGCTGTTAACCGGTTCGTGGCATTTTTTTGCATGATACTTGTTCCTAATTTATCAGGAAAAAAGTTCTGGGACATGTGTATGATCTATTAGAAAGCCGCATGCTAAAACTTTCATGCGATTCCAGTGACGGACGGTGGCGGACACCAGTGGCAGTCAGTGTGACCACGGGGGTCAGCATATGAAATCAAATACTATAAAAGTCCCCCACGTTATATACACGCCTCAGGCTACAGAGGGTCCAAGTTTTTTTTGTACCACAGGAATCTCTTATTTGCTCTTCGAGTGCTTGATTTCAGTAGTCATCAAACCTCGTGTTATGCCAAAGACGGGTACGTTTTGTATAAACGCGAAGCAATCTTTCTTTTTTTTTGTGCTGCTGCTCCTTGTCACAATAAGGAGAAACCATCTGAGGAACACTTTGAGATAACGCCGCCTAGCTGGCAGGTAGAGGCAGAACCAAGGAAAGTTTATTGCTCGGTTGTACAGGTTTTTAAGTGAAATAAAATGGCCACATGACAGGCATTGATAAGCGAGAATGCGACACTTCGTCCTGCTCATGCTATACATCAGTGAGCGCGCTTGATAGCGCTATATCCCTTCTCCCTAAGTTAGTATATGTGAGACGATCTGGTGGCTTCTGGGGGCGAGTGGAACGTCGTGGTAGTTTTTGGTCTTCTGTTTGAGAGCTGGCATCCCGTACGTCCGTACCCTGAGGAACGTTTGCCCGCTGAGGGCTCTCCTGAGTTTCATCGTTGGTCTGGACTTGGCTCTGCTTGCTAGGTGGCACTCTGTGTAGAGCCGTTGCCGGAGTTGGTCCACGGGGCGCCGCTGCGGGCCCTCTGGTGTTTGAAGTGTAACCATACGTGTTCCTGTCCTGAATACTACGGTCACCGGTAACCACCTCTGGCGCGACCGATACTGGCGCGACCATACATGCCTTCCTGGTGGAAACCATTCTTGTGCTTTTGTTGCCCGTGACGTCAGTGCCTTGGAACCATTGTCTTCCGTCGCCTTAGTATCTGGGAAGGAAGCCATCAGCCTGGTTCGAGGACGAAAGCCCAACAGCAGTTCTGCTGGCGATTTTCCGCCTTCCAAATGTGTCGTTCTCTAACGGCATAAAAACTTCGTTTGTCGGTCTTGCAATGTACCGGAGTGATTCTTTCGAAGCACCCCTTTTATTGATCGCAACGCTTGTTCCGCCAAATCTTTTGACTACAGATGCTATGGGGCTGTTCTCACGTGTTTCACGTGACTTCCTTGCAAGAAGCGGGACATGGTGGCACTTGAAAACTGTAGTCCATTATACGATACTAAACAGTATGGTAGTCCGAAACGCGCTAAAATACCCTGAAGTACTTGAATGGTTGTATCCGCTGAGGCAGTCTTCAAAGGTGCAGACTCAATCCACTTCGTCTCGGCGTCAACCAACCCAAGAACTTGGTAACCATTGATGGGACCTGCAAAATCCATGCGCAACCTGTAGCATGGTTTGTTTCTCGCGGGCCATGGAGACGGAACTTCAGCGGCTGGCATGGACCAGCATTGTATACATTAAGGGCACCTTTTCACCATCACTTCCATGTCCCTATCTAATCCGGGCTACCCAAATACCGTTCGCGCTGTGCGCTTCATGGCACTAATACCGGAGTGACTGTCATGCAGTTCGGAAACACTACACGATGACCCTAGTAGATTAGATCGTGACTGGCCACGAACTCGTCACGGCTGTGAAAGTATGGCAAAATGTGTTGCTGTGCTTTAGGTAAGCGTGGTGGCAAGCCATGCGTGATCCACACCTTAACCTGACGAAGCGTATCGTATGTGTCCTCAGATCCGCTAATTGCTGAGTGGAAAGGGCCATAATCTTTAGACCCTGCTTATAGAGCACGTATTCCATCGGCTCCTGCCCTCATCGGTCCCCCAAGCTCGGCAATGGCAGGCGACTGAGAGCGTCAGCGTTAGCATTCAGCGGTCCTCGGTGGTACTCGATATAATATTGGTAGGCCGACATAGCAAGGCCCGCCGTTGAATTCTCGCAGCTGCCATGTGCGGAGTCGGCTTCTCCGGGTGAAATATTCCCATCAACGGCTTGTTGTCTGTTACCAGAGTGAAATGATTCGCCAACAAGTAATCTCAGAACCTGGTAACGCTACACACCAAGGCCAACGCTTGTTTCTCCGACTGTGACTAATTCCGCTGAGCGGGTGGCAGTGCTATTGAACAGTAAAATATAGGATAGTCTTTGTTGCCAATTTGGTGTGACAGCACCGCGCGGACCGCAACCGGCGAATAGTCGCATTCAAGCAGAAACCGCTTTTGGGGTCCTAGTGTACGAAATTTTAGCTTCCACCATGGCGCGCTTGGCTGCCTGGAACGCGTTTCATGTTCAGCTTTCCATTGCCACTGTGCTCCTTTAGCCAGCAGTCGATAGAGTGGATCCATCGTGGTTGCTAGGTCGGGCAAAAACATGGCATAATATGTGATTAACCCCAAAAATGATTTCAACTGGCTCACCGTCTCTCGTCTGAGTGCTGCGGTGATGGCTTCCATATTGTCGGGAGGGTGCAGGCCAGTTGTGTCGATCGTGTGGCCCAAGAAGAAAACTTGCTTCTCCCTGAACCTGCACTTGTCCTTGTTTAACGTGATTCCATTGTCGCGCAGTCGCTCGAAGACTTGCCGGTGCGTTGAATCGTCGCTTCGTTTATCGGCTACAAAAATGTCATCTAAGTGTACCTTGACCCGAGGCAGGCCTTGTAGAAGGTATTCAGTGCGGCGCCGGAACAATGCTGGAGCCGATGCTATGCCGAAAGTTAGACGGTTGTAAGCAAATAAAACTTTGTGTGTGTTCAACGCCACCATTTTTCGTGCCTCATCGTCCAGCGGAAGTTGATTATACGCGAGACGTAAATCCAACGTGGCGAACACCTCATCCCCGTACTGAAGATTCGAATATGTCCTCAATCTTCGGCAACGTGTATTGTAATAAAGGTGTTGCCGGATTCACGGTTAGTTTCATGTCGCCGCACAGCCGGATATCGCCGTTTAGTTTCACTACTGGCACGACGGACGTAGCCCACTCGGAAATTCTCATTGGCGAAAGCACTCCTTCCTGCACTTGGCGATCGATTTCTTCAGACATCTTTTCGCGAAGCGCGTTGTTGGGTTATTGGCCCCTTGCAACAGCCCAACAACCCAAATGCCTTCGCTATCGCTGCGTCGCAATGAAGCACATTTACTTTCGGCGGCGCGCATTCTTCCATTAGCGCCATGCCAGCTTTCTGGAAGGCTTGGATGGTATTCCGGCCGCACAAAAAAGGCCCATCGCACTTTACTACAACCAGCAAGCTGTCTACTTGCTTGTTACCGCATTTGACTTCCATGGTCATTCGGCCTAGGACAGGAAGCGGCCCCATGAAGCACGACAGGCGCAGTGAAGTTTTCTCTAGCGCCGGCCACCACTGCCGATGGCTCTTGAAAACTCTCTTCGGAATGACGCTTATAGCCGACCCTGTATCAACCAGCATGCGTAACCTCCGGCCTTCCCAGGCAAAATCTTTTTTCGAACGGTCGTACGGAGTCATTACTACTATAGCTATGAGCCACCAAAGCGTAGAGAATTTCTTCTTCTTCTTCTTTTCCGTCTGTCCCTTTCACCGCGGACGTCCCCGATGGGTTACCGCGACCACTGCAGCACATCCTTGTCAGGTGTCCCTTCCTGCCGCACGTGTGACACGTCGCTTCCTTGTGTCTGCACACTTCCGAAGCGTGGTTCGAGCCGCATCTCCCGCATTGTGTAGACTCGGTCCTGGACCCAGGCCCGTGTCCAGATTTACGCAGATTCAACCTGTGCCTCTGTACGAAATTGCCACCACCGTTGTTGTTGAAGCTGATCTTTTGCCTTGCCCGGACATTTGTTTCTGCTGTTTCCGCTGCTATAGCAAAGGCCTCTGCCTCCGCCAGGTACAACTTCTTTTGCGACAGCAAGTGTCGTCGTGCTTCTTCATCACGTATCCCGCACACAACACGATCCCGCAACAAGCGGTCCAGGAACTGCAATCCTTAGCGAGACGTCTCAGATCGGTGACGTAGTGCCGCACCGTTTCGCCTTCCGCTTGGCTCCGCATAAAAAAGCGTAGCTTGCAGCAATCTCGTTTGCTTGGGGATCGAAATAGTCATCCAGGGGCTGTATGACGGCCTCATATCAGGCTGTTCACCGATTCCGACTGGCTTCGCCTCTGAAGTACGCGAACAACGTTGTCACTCAATGCCAGCACCAAAAGCTCACACCGTTTTCCTTTATCTGTGATGGCGTGGCCTTCGAAAAAGGCCTACAAACGGATACGACAAGTGCTCCAGCTACTGGTCGTGTCTTCAAACTCGAGTCGCCTTGCTGTCATCGTAGGGCTATCCCATACTCGTCGCCACTGAAATAACGCCGCCTAACTGGTAGGTAGAGGCAAAATCAAAGAACGATTATTGCTCGGTGGTACAGGCAGTACAGGTTTTTAAGTCAACAGAAATGGTCACGTGACCGGCCTTGATAAGCGAGAATGCAACACGTGCAAGCCGTCCTTCTCATGGTATACATAAGCAAGCGCGCTTGATAACGCCGAAAACCTGGACGCGGGCCTGGGTCCAGGACCCAGTCTATACAATGCGGGAGATGCGGCTCGAACCACACTTCGGAAGTGTGCAGACACATTTGACATAAGAAGGTGAATGCGCTTCATAAATAATGGAATGCCCCCGTAGCAGCCTTACTAGCCCTATTAGAAAGGAACTCGCCAAAAAGTAAAATTATTTGCAATCTTACAATCAAAGCGCGCGCTGGTCTCAAGGATACAATGCAATATCCTAGTTCAGACTTTTATATGCTTCAAGAAAGCTTATGCGCCGCATAGTTCTATGTACTCGCCACAATTTTCTTTAGGTATGCGATGAGGCTAAGCAGAAAGCGCAAAAATCAATATGTGTCTTATTGGGGACATGACTGAGAGCTTAGTGTATCCGAGTGAGAGCTGAGTGTATCACGCAGATATACAGCATTTTACAATCTTCCTTGAGGTACACATAAACAGATATGTTCACTATTTGAATTGAAATTTGAAATGAATTAAGTATGCTTAGGGAAAAGCCCATGTACTTGCCTCCGTTATAATCCTTTTTACATAATTCTCGACTGCTGTGTGGTCATTGCTGAGGTGGTTGGTGAGCGCTTTGTCAACAATGACGTGCATTTCTATCTTGAAATTAGGCGACGCGGCCTGCCCTGTTAAGAAGGTTAACAACAAAAAACGATGGCCGATGAATTGGCGTTTTTATTACACCGATGACACTTAGCTTGTACGGGGTTGATCTGGCATTAAGAAAAGCGTAATTTTTCTTGACGGAAAACGCAATCAGTCTGATACTTATGTCTCCTCGCTTTTCATATGGTATAGGAAAACAGTTCAGTAAATCAGTTCGCTAACAAAAATATTTTCTTTTGCAAAGAAGTTTTTTTTCTAACTATTTGCATAGCATCAAACGGTTGTCATAGCTTTCAGCGGATCGGTGTAATTCATGGAGAGAGAAATTGGTAGCACAAAACATTAGCCTCAGCGCGATGGAACGTAAGGTTCATTAATGAGCGAGATCACGGCAATGAGGAAGTTCCACAGTTACTCGTAATTGTCTGTGCACTCCGGTGATACTGTGGGGATCTAATGGCGATAACATGTTTTATAGGCATACTTATATAAGTGCTGAAAATATTGGATGACCTTGGCTAAATAAGCCCACAGAAGGCGCCGCTTAACGGCATCTCAGACATGCCGTAGCGCAGTCAGGTGTAGTCACATACACGACTTTCAGATGACTTAAAGCACTAACGAAGTGAAATGCACCTGGGTAGCCAAATGGCTGCTAGCGTTCAATGGATAGGTGCGGCTGTGAAGCCATTGTCATTGCGCCACCGAGAATGTGAAGCCACTTTCTTGCTTCTCACGTTTATTTCTCTCTTTGCTAACGATTCCTCCTTAGTATCGACTGTATTGGGGGTGAGCTCCACCACTGGAAAAACTGGCGCCTCCATCGGCGTGACGTCGTATCAGGCATCACGTGGACACCGCGGCTGCACCGGAGTACTAGAAATCGTGGCGCATTACATACTCATTTTAAGGGGGCATCCCCAACCGCACTGAAAATGGACGACGGATGGCATCGTTGCATGGAGAAGGCCACAAAGTAACACGTTTCCGCACTGTCCATTGTTCCACACGATATATTAGACGGGCTTTGACTACGCCTGCGAGAAATGCTGAGCGCCGTGCACTGTATACCATATAGTATGAAAGTGTGCAAACGTGACACTCCGCCTCCGCAACCCAAGACCCCCAAACCCCTACCTTGGAGATGAGGGCGACACTGCTAATTATCTCGGACCCTGAGAACCAGCTTCGGCTGGGGGACAGGGTGCGACTTCTTGGGAGGAACAACGGGTGACTTAACTGAGGAGGCAGCTCACGTGGGGACGATCATCTTGATCTGCTCTTTAAAGGAAGTTTATTTCTCGTTCTCACACTCTGTACTCCAGCGGAATATGCATGAGTCTGTAGCGCCCCTTGCTTGGGGCTCGGGAGGCAGGCCACAACTCGCTCCGCGTGCAGCGTCCGTCAAGAAGAGGAAGTTTCCTCCCGGCCGCGTAGCGTGTGCAGCGTGATATTAAATAAAATTTTAAAAATTACAGTTCGAAATCCTACACTGTCAAAGCTTGGTCTTCATCGCATTAGCTCCGACAAATTTGGCATTTGGCATTCTTTCGAGACTGTGCATTATACCATGTTTGAGACAGAACCTATAAGCTGTGGTGAATAAATTAATAAAATAATTACATTTCTGTGAGGAATTAGCTGAACATGCGACAAAGAAACCGTGTGACAGAGCTATTCACTATGTACGTGAATGTACAGTGCGAGAAGTGGGGCGACATTTTGCTGCGCTAAGCAACAACAAGCTGCCCAGGAAGTCACTTGATGGGACAGTGTGTTTTTTTGTGCAACCGAGGTGAACAGACCCGCTTATCGTGATGAACTTGATATGTCCATTTTAAGTATGTAGGCCTGCTTAAACTTGAAGGCTTTGGATTCCTGAAGGGAGATCCTCTATTGATGAAGGTTCGTTCAATAATGAATATATATATATATATATATATATATATATATATATATATATATATATATCTGCACATTATAGTGGTTCGGTAATTTGGTTTGCTCACTCAACGCTTTAGATTTGGGTTGCTTTATAGTTATCTCTGTTATGTTTCATTTTATTGTGTTCACGGAGCAAATCGATACATTCTACAGCTGCTCTTGCCAGCCCCCTCCAAACTTACCTGGGAGACCTTACTTAGGACTTCCGCCGATCTCGGGAGAGTCGCCCCCAGCAGGGGCCGCCCTGAGACCCCACCATGATTTTCAATAAAGGTGTAACCACCACCTACAGCTGCTAGTTAGCACTTCCTGTGATAGTTACTTTCGCCCAGGCAACCCACGTGCGCTGGGGTTTCATATCTGGCTTCAGACTTTTGTTGCACAAATTAATAATGGAGGGACGCCTTCGCAATGATACTTTCTGTTGTGGTGTACTGAACCTATGACACATTATTGAATATATTCACCATTTGTCCCGCTTGATTTTGAACTGGCTGCGCAAACTCCTGGAAAAGATTATGAAAACCACGTGGCAGCAAAGGAATATGGAATTAGCGAGTGTGCTCCTAAAACCGATAATTATCGTATACGTCGTTGCACAGCATGTACAGTTAATTACTCATACCGAGTAGCGCAAATGCCGTGAAGCAGCAAAACGTGGTGAGCTTTTCAAGTTTTTGTCTTACTGAACTGTTTGCCTTCGTCATTCCAGTTCTTTATTGGCAACCATTTGAATTCCTTCATGGATTGCACCTTGCCATGCTAAAATTGCTTCATCGGTTTCTTAAAAATGCTTCAAATAATTCATTAGGAACTGATATCATAGCTAAATATCTAAACACCCTTCACCGTACTGCTAAGAAAATCCTAGAACACCATACCAGCCTGAAACACTTTCTATATTCCATTGTACATACAGCTCAATCTTGTTCAATGCTAACATGTAAGTCATTGCGTAAACTATTGATCCAAGACGTGTGGTTATCGTAAGTGGATTGTTACGAAAGTAGCTTCATCATATCGTTGCCATCACCTTTCTTAAACTATATTTGATCTATATGGTTGCCTCGTTTCAAGCCGCAAGACAAATTTGTCTAGAGAGGTTTCCAATACTACGAGAAAATAGGATCCAGTCCAGTACACCCACCGGCCCACCTCCCTCCTCCCAACGGTCCGAACACGCCACTAGACTTTAAATCTCAAAGAAAAGATTTACTATAAGACATACAAAGAGGTTGTTATATTGTTCAAAAACAAGGGGATATTGCCTTTCGCACGCTACCGTGGTATTTAATAAACTGGTGCTTTCAAATTTATAACGTTCAATAGTGTGTAAAGATACAGCATAACAACGAATACTCATATGAGGTGTGTTATGGTTTTAAGAGAATATTAAAAAGCAAATATGCAGTCTTTGCGGACAAGAACTGCCTGCATTATTTGAAAATGCCTTGAAGGTTATCGTTGATCCTATCTATTGTGTATGTTGTCACCGAACCAAGCGTAATCTGATTATATGCGAGGTAAGAATTGCGTAGTATTTTCTCGTTGGCACGCGGACACCAACTATTACGTTGGAACCTTCGACGAGTAATGCATAAAACCAGATGCGTGTGACCCGCAGATCACATTTTCGATAATTGCTGACTTCGCTCGTTGCTATCATTGTGCCTGAGTGTTACTTGTCTTCCTGGGCGCACGTTCGCCCAATATACCGGGTGTTCAAAATTATGCTTCATGGATGCATGGATGGATGTAAAACTTTAATAAATGTCCTGAGGTACGCGACTCAGCGCGCAGCAGGCCGCTCCCACGTTGGGACAATCAGGCCATGCCCGACCGCCGCATCGTGGGCCCTCTGGACAGCCCATATAGTTGCGCCCCGGCATCGGGGCTCCTGATAGCGGAGAACCACTTGTCCTCATTGATTTGTTCCGTGCCTCGCAACGAGGGGCAACGCCAGAGCATGTGGTCTAGGCTAGCGAAGTCATTGCAGTGCCTGCAAGAACTACTGGCATAAGTGTCGGGATAAAGCTTGTGTAATTAAGCCGGGCTGGGATACGAGCCTGTTTTCAATAATCTGAGGGTCAATGCCTGCGCTCTAACTTCTTGTGAGGAAGGGGAAAGTCTCTCCTGCCGAGATAAAAGTGCTGCGTAATTTCGTTATATGTTGTCGGTCCATCTCTATTCTCCACCACTGCGGGCCGGCCGGGTAGTTCTCCATGGTCGCGGAAATCGAGACCTCGCGCCTTGGAGTGGGCCAGCTCGTTGAGGTTTGTGGGGCCTCCCATGATGGATCCCATGTGAGCGGGGAACCACGTGAGCGTGTGGGTGGCGATGCTTTTGCCGTCGAGGATGCGACAGGCTTCCTTACACACGGCGCCAACGCTGAAGGCCCGGATGGCTGCCCTGGAGTCGCTGAAGATGTCCGCATGTTTCTCGTCCAGGAGGGCCAAGGCAATAGCCACTTGCTCGGCCGCACATGACGACGTGCTTCGTACCGAAGCTGCGTTCAATACCAGGAATTAGGGACATTTCGTACAGTTTCCTTTTTTCGCCACCACGTGGCGTATCGACCTTAAAGAATTCGAAATTCCCGCTATGACGTATGCTATGACGCACAACTGAATGAAATGAAAACGAAAAAAATGAAATGAAATGAAATGAAAACTAAAGAAAGCGCAATAAAAACAAACACACCCTGAAGCTGTGGCTTCACCTCGGTGCTTGGAAACGAGCGCGCTTGTGTATCAGCGTTATCTCGAAGACGGCCAGCTACTTGCTCTACTGACAATGAATCGACGGTTTTGCTAGACACTTCGCCAGAAAGCTCGTCCGCATTCTGGAGAGATGTCTGATCGAGATAACGGCTCCCGCGAAGCTTCCGATGAATATATATTTTTTCCTTGAGCAGACTTTTTATTTGTACACCACTGTGGCCACGGTCTTGCTTATACGTCAGGGTTCTGTTTCATGGGTTTCCTATAAAACTGGCGTGATCCATTGTTTAAGAGGAAGCTTTAGCTCGGGCCTATCCTCGATGCCGGATTACCAAATACATGTAAAATGCAGGAATGCTTTCATGAGAAAACCGCTAAACCGATTTGAATGAAATGTTTTGCATTTAAGAGGGAAAGTTAAATTTCAGAGACTGCAGCAAATAGAATTTTCGTTTAGGTAGTGTAATGTTTTCAAAGAATTTAAGGATGTTCGTAAATTTCAAAAAAATAGAAGCATGAAGTTTACAAATCCGAAATTCAGCCATTAAAAACAAATATGGCATTTCTATAAACTGCACCCGTTGGAGCATCAAAAGCGAACATTTTTTTTTGCTTTAACTTAAAACTTACGTGAATTTGGAAGGGTTTTGCAAATGCAACATTCACAACATAGTGGTATATTTCAGGATGGTGTATGATATATGATTGCTATCCGCTTTTAATGTATTATTAGGTGCAGTTTACAGAATTCCGATATTATTTTTAGCTGCTGAGCTACATAGCTCTATACGCCAAGTTTTCTTTTTCGAAATTTGGCAATTCTTTAAAATTTGACGTAAGAAAGGTAGACCAGCCTATAATAAAATATCCCTTTCGGCAATCACTACACTTCAACTTTTTTTTTCTAAATTCAACTTAACTCATCAAATTTGGTGCATTGGTTGCTCTGAGAAACTATTTCCGATTTCCCATGTATTTCGATAGGAGCCCCCAAGCTCAATGTTCCCCCTAAGTGCGAGCTTGAATAATATACCTGTTGGCAAGATACGTTTGTAAACGTGTGATCGTGGCCTAATGAGCTAGAGCACTGGCGTACTGCGCTCAACGGCAGAGGATATCTTTGCAAAGCGTCTTGGGAAGGAATAGGAGAAAAGAAAGGGAGCAGGCTGGTGTGTTATTCAGAAGCGTGTCTGGTTGGCTAAAAATTACTAAATGCGTTGGTCGTCATACCACCTTCCGTTCCATCAGCATAATTTCTATTTCATTCCGCTAGTATTGTGCTATTATTGTCAATAAATCGAGATTAGAACACCGGTGTCATGGCATTGTATTCCGTCGCAATTCTTTATCGCCGTCACTTCAGAATCCTCTCATCGTCGTCATGCCGTCGTCCTTATATGCCTTCGTCGTTCTATCGACATCATTCCTACCTCGTAATTCCATCGTCGTCACTGAATGCGCTGTCGGCCTGCGGTCCTTGTTCTACCATCGTGAGGTAACATTGGCGAGCGATGGTCATAACAAATCGGGTCAATCAGGGAGACAGTGTATGGCCGCATATAGCCGAATCACTTGAAAATGAGGAGAAACACTACGGATTCTAAACAAAGATGTCTTAGCTAACACGGTGTGTCGCTTCTTGTTCGCTAGATTGTGTAAATGCTAATCGCATTAACTTCGATAATCATCTTAACATGGGTTCTGCAGGAATTCTTTCGTCTTCGCGACACTAACGAACTCTTGTCCACATTGTTCCCAGCCTATTAACACCTCGAATTCCTAGCGGTGATCGTGCTCAGGCATGTGACGGACGACCCGAAGTTTGATGGAGGTAGCGGTATGATTTCGACAGCGGCGCCGCCTATAGACCAGGAGAAACACATTTGGGTAGGTGGGAATAGCGGCGAAAGGCACACTTAATGAGTTGCTAGACAACACAGATTTGAATCAACCTGACAAAGAGTTAGAAATATATACCCATTGCAGTCGCGCTAAAGAAATTGAAAACTATTGGATTGGTGCGAGACTCGCTGCAAAAACATTCATTAGACTGCCTCAGGTATCCGAGCTATCCTTAACGGGAATCAATGAGATGAGTTTCGATAGAGCTCCTTACATTTTCAAGAGCGGAAGACGTGCCTAGAGGCAGAGTCGACTGCAATATTTTGTTGCTGCACAAAAATATCTAGATTTTCGGCATGATCATTTTAACGGAAAAACAAAAATTAAATAAGTTTTCAAGAAGTACTTAGAGTACATTGATAAAATTGTAGCAAACAAATTCTGAAAAGTTAATTTGCAACTTTTTTGTGTCCTAAGGCACAGGGCAACTTACTACTGGTTTCCATTAATTTTCTTCGTTATATTTTCAAGCGAGTTGAATATTCTGCCGTAGGTTAATTCACAATTAGCCCAACTAATTAAACTGAGACTTTCAAGTGTATATTGTTCTTGGACAAATGCTTTAAGACTACGCGGATGCTGCAAAACTTCTCAACATTGGGGAGGGAAATATGAAAAACAAAATAGAAATGCAAATCACTTTATTGCCTCGTAAATTTTTATTTTGAATGCTATTTCCACTCGTTAAGTGGCGCGACCCTCGTGTTCGCAGCCTTGTATATGTTTTTGTAGCACTAGGTGCGTTGTCTGCGAATTTACGTTAATAAGCAAGCAGATCATACTTTAATCTGGCGGAGAAAAAGCAAGGAAAGCCTACGTTGTAGATGCACTGTACTGAAACACAATTAGACAGAGTCTAAATTTACATATATTTCTAAACAAGGGTGCCTAAATTGTTGATTGAAAAATTGACATCATTATAATGAAACCGAATAAAGCAATAAAGATGGCATGTTCCGCGTGAAAATATGATGAGCGTTAGCCTTGTGGGTCAACAATTTCTGTCTAATAAAAAAAAGCTTCTAGGGGTCGTGTATTATCGTATTTCTGAAAACCAGTAACCAGCGTATCTAAATTTACATTCGCGCCAAAATTAGTGGCTCGAGTTCTATCACTGTAGGTACATCCGAATGACTATATGAGATTAAAAAGTGAGATTAAATGGCGGGCGGCGGCGTGTATGGCAGTGTTCACCTATGCCTTCGCTATAGTATGTTGCCGCACACTTTAAAGCACGAGCATGGTGATCAACTGATGTGCTTTTTTACAACTTCATCCCTAAATGTAAGCCGGGGTTCTCCCACTCCCGGTGGTTGTTGCCAGCCTGATCCCTCCCTATTTTCCTAACTGTCCATTGCATGGTTTGTTTTCATACCAAATATTCACATAATAATCTGTGGGATTTCGGCTAGTAATGAAATGTTTATTTCTCCCACAGTTAAATTATCAAGTAACCATAAAGAAGGGATGCAGGGCAAATACTTGCTATGATGCAGCTTGAAGACCGCCCGGCGGTGGTTGATCACATGACAGTATCTTCAGAATAATCGAGAACGCGAGCTAGCTTCGTAAAGGCAAAAGGGATAATGGGTGGAACAGAACCGGGCCAGGGCAAAGAATGGTACTTTCGGGCTCGGGCCAGGCCCGGACCTGAAAAACCGGCCCGTGTAGTGCTCTACTTCAGACAATCTGATCAGCAGATTCCCATACTGTCACGTAGTAGAGACGCTGAAGTAAACAGTCGTAAAACTGTGTATGACGAAACTGATTCTTTATTGGGCGAACATGTGTCCACAAAAGCAAGCTACACTCAAAACACAACGAAAGCGGTGAACACAGTCGGCGATCGTCGAAATCTGATCAGCGGCGAAACGCGTCGGCTTTTATACATGAGTCATCGAAGGCCCCAGAATAACCCCTGGTACCCGCATCTCTTCCAGAAAGATCTAGATAATTCGCGTCTCTCATACAATCAGATTACATGAGCGTCGGTGACAAAAGACAACGGATAGAAGCATCGATAACGTTCGAGAAACTTCCCATACATGCCGGCGCGTCCTGTGCCTAGCGATAACGTTTAACATTTTTAGCCGGTGAAAAGCGGTCACCGGTGAAAGATAAACATATATACGTGTCAATACCCTCCCCTTAAAAAGCATCGTCCCGATGATACAAACAAGAAAGCGAAAACAAAACCACGCGTACAGAGAGAGAAAAAAAAAAGTCTCAGTTTCGCCCGAAAGGCGAAGCATCAATTGCGATAGCAAATTAGTAGAGAGCTATTCGGAGTAGGGATAGTAGTTTTATCGGCTGCATAAACTTGGACACATCCGCTTACTAACTGAATTAACAAGCGTGGTGTCAGCGCGCACAAGCAAACATGAATAGATCACACTGAATGACCGCATACAACGACTGTCAAATCGTTGGCAGCAATCGCAGCCGCCGCAGCGGGCAAGGTTCGTGGGGTCTATCGCTTCAAAGGAAACTGAGCGGCGGATGCACAGCGCATACAAAGGTCAGAGCCGTGTGGAGATAGGAGATCGTGCGGGCGACAGGCCACAGCCGGGCAAAGTACGAACGGAGTTGGCAGAGTAGAAGCTGCGCCCACCCCCCCTTCCCTCCCCGCGCTGCCTTACCGCTTTGTTGCTTTCGCGTGGGAGATAGAGTGGCAAGTTCCCCTTACGCCCGATTGCAAGATACGCCTTTGGTGCCGGAGCACAGCGTCGCCCCGCCTCCCTCCCTCCCATACCCCCACGGCCTTTCGCGCGACGGTCGCGTTTGCTTTCGGCCGTGCGTTCGCTCTCCGTGATAGCACGCTCGCCCCCCCCCCTCGCGTATTCGCTCGCGCATACGGCGCGCGGCGACGATTTTATCGCCCTTGGAATCTATACGGAACCTCACGGCGACGGCGACGCCGACAGCAGAAATCCGGTTTAAGTGTCCATATAATTGCTATCGCAATAAAAACAACAACAAACAATAACAAAGTTACAAAGTACCGAAGTTCGTCAGCGGGCGTAGAAAGGGCTAAGACGCACCACGTGGATGACTTCACGCGTAGAGTTTCTCACTATATTACCTAGAGGGAAAACTGGCGCTGCTGCGCTGTGGCATCCATGTGAATGCGGGTATATTGTGACTTCGGATTGGCATCGTTCTTGGAGAGCCAGAACGCCTCGAAGACGCGCCTGGCTAGCACCGTTCCGTCTGTCACAATGATTCATTTCCCGCTAAAACAGCACGCAAAAAACTGCTTTAGCTTTATTATTACACAAAAACATGTTTTGTTTAATTTTGAGGACATAATATTCAATGCAGAATTCTATGGAACGTAATAAGTATCAGCTGGCCGCTAAAGTTGGAGGGCAGACGATAAGATTCTCGCTCGCTTTGGAACAACTTGTCGTCTGTTCTTGCTTTTCTTCGCTTGATGCTGCATTGCAGCATTGCATATTGAGAGATGTAATGTGGGTGAATGAAAGCCTTTTATGTAGATTTTATTTTAAGAATGCGTTATTTGTTTAGCCATATAGACACGTTTTAGACGGAGCCTCGTACAACACCAGCCAACACAAGCCTCGCAGACACATATCCCGTCATTCCAATGAGGGCACGGCGCCCTTTAAGAAAATCGCATAGACGGTGGCGCCAGTTTACCCTCTAGGTGTTATAGTGAGAAACTCTATGACTTCACGTCGTGCCCGGCGCCGCTGTGATTACGAA